>NW_023010119.1:0-46754 GCF_902201215.1 Prunus dulcis
TGCCAATGTTGGTCTTCCTGATGGCGGTATTCCCCCTCAAGCTAGTCAACAGGCTGCTGTTCCACTTGAGTCGTATGGACTTCCTGATGGTGGTGTCCCACCATCCTCAAGCCAGGTTGCTGTGCAGCAACAGTCTCAGGTTCAATCAACTCAGTTCCCAGTTTCCACTCAACCTCTAGATCTCAGTGCCCTTGGGGTTCCAAATACTGCAGATTCTGGAAAGCCTGCTGTGCAACCTCCTTCTCCACCATCTTCTGTGCGTCCTGGACAGGTAATACATTCAAGTACGTCATGCATAACTATCTAATTCTCCGCCATCTCAATCCATGTTCATTTCATGGCTTTCCTCATAACAGGTACCCCGTGGGGCTGCTGCTTCTGTATGTTTTAAGACTGGAGTTGCTCACCTTGAGCAGAATCAACTTTCAGATGCGTTGTCTTGCTTTGATGAAGCTTTTCTTGCACTGGCTAAGGATCACTCTCGTGGAGCTGATATTAAAGCGCAAGGGACCATCTGTGCTCAATACAAGATAGCAGTTACTCTTCTTGGGGTATTATAATTCTCATTCAAGCTCTCAAATAAAACAGATGGAATGTGTCCTAAATTCTTGAGGCAAAATGTCTTGAGGATTACAATACAACCCTTTACCAATAGATTGACACTCTTGCATACATTTACTGTTTTCTAAGAATAATTATAGTAACACCATGGGACCAAAAGCACCATATGTGGGGTTGGAATGTCATATTTAATATTAGAACTGGTCAGCAAAGATCCCATAACTGATTTGAAATCTTCGGTTTGGAACTAGCGGCATATAACTTTGCTCTAATTGGGGTTTTCATTTTACAGGAAATTGGGCGGCTGCAAAGAGTTCAAGGTCCTAGTGCAATCAGTGCAAAAGATGAGATGGCAAGACTCTCACGCCACCTGGGTTCTTTGCCTCTTCTGGCAAAACACAGGATAAATTGTATCCGAACTGCGATTAAGCGGAACATGGAGGTCCAGAATTATGCTTATTCAAAGCAGATGCTTGAACTCCTGCTGTCCAAAGCACCTCCAAGTAAGCAGGATGAGTTGAGGAGCTTGGTTGATATGTGTGTTCAAAGGGGTCTCTCCAACAAGTCCATTGATCCACTTGAAGATCCTTCCCAGTTCTGTGCCGCCACACTTAGTCGCCTGTCAACGATTGGATATGATGTCTGTGATCTTTGCGGGGCCAAATTTTCTGCTCTCGCAACGCCAGGTTGCATTATATGCGGGATGGGAAGCATAAAGCGATCAGATGCACTCACAGGGCCAGGGCCTGTTCCTTCCCCGTTTGGTTGAGGTTTAAACTTCAGCAACATGCAGCTTACAGGACAACTTTGAGGAAATTAGCCCCAAACATTGTAGAGTACCTTTCACCCCAATGTAGTTGCTGCTGTGGAATATCATTCAGAGGAGGTTTCCCCAAGACAAAGAAGAGATTGTACCACATCCCATTAGGTATATAATGTATCATGCTATTTTCGGATGTTTTGAGTTTGAGTTTGAGTTGTTGTCATGCCCTAATCATTATTTCACCTTTTATGTATTTACCCCCATTTTTTATTGTCATTATATACACCTTGTCATAGGACATCATTGATAATCCCATTTTTGTGATACTATCCTGCTGACTTTGTAAAAACCTGGATGCTATGGAATCAAAATTTTAGTTGATCAGTGTTTTCTACTAGTGCATCGTTGTGGCCGTGTATACCCCGTGAATTTTAGACAGATTACATCACTATTGATTTCGACTTATTTTACTGTGTCAGTGTGTAGCTATATCCATGTTTGTAGGGAGCTATGAGACAGAACATGTCTTATAGGGTTCACGTGAAGCATCCAATGTTTAATGTTCCAACGTATGTTTTAAGTTACCTGACGAGTGACAGCCCACAAATGCAAATGACTAGCAAAATAATAGAAGTTTTCAGAGGTGACAAGCTTTTTTATCATTTTGGTTCTATTTGGTTTGAAAGTAAATAATAGAAGGCTTAGAAGCCCCAAAAGCAGCAAGAGGGGGCCTCTTCTTTTCCTGCATTTCAAAGCAGTTTCGTTGCTTTGCTTTAATATACAGCCTTGCCCAAATGATGTATACTCAGGCTCAGTCGTTTCTAGATTTTTCCTTTAATCAGGGACAAAGTAGATTCCAACTGTTCGCCTTGTCCATGCATTAGACTTCCCAAATGTATCTCATCCTCTCTCTCAAAAACGATTCATCATTTTACCTCGAGCAATCCCCCAACATGCTAATGCAGCCTACGAGTTATGCTACGAACTATCAGTCGTTCGTGCTCACTTGGATAATTATGAATTGTAGATGCTTTGTGAGATCTATTTATATCAATAGATCACAGTCACTCGCTTGTGCATGCTTGAGCGACTTATGCTAGCAATGTATTCTAGATTGCATAATGCTAAAGGATCCGTTAAATTTTGATTTTATGAGCCAAATTCTTTACCCAAACGCCTGTTTCATGTTTCTCAAAGCCCAAAGGGTAAACCCAAAAGCAGTCAACCTAAGAAATCTCTGCCTAGTTAATCCCGTTGTCTTCCTACCTTTCTTTACTTCTTTGGAAGGTGAAATGCGTTGTCGCGCAAGTACTTTTTTGTATGCCTCGATCAAAGTCAGAGCCAAGATGGCCTCATTGTCAGTGGTCATGGTTTGCTAATATCTTGTTGCTCGACACTGCCAAAGAATCCAGGGCCTTCGTCTGCTGGGATAATTTTCACCCACAAATTACATTAGAGATGCAAAAATGATTGTACTGAAGAGGAAGCAAAGAGACACAGGTTGGTGCCAACATGGTCTAGCCCAGTGAATCCACGACATTATAGTTTTTTGTGTGCCCTCTCCTGTCGTTTAGACTATCACTTGTTGGTTATGTGGGATCGTCTAAAATCAAACTAACCTTGTTAGCACCAATTTCTCATCTTCAAATTTTCTAAGCTTGATCATGAATTAATCGATAGTTTCACCTCACTATCTTGAAAGAAAAGGCACATAACATAAAGAATTGCTCTCTTCCCCAAACTTAATTTTAATGAACAAGCACAAAAACCATGTGCTTAGGTTATATGCACTTTCATCTTGTTTACTATATCAATATACAAACCCACCACCAAAACCAATGTTCCACAAAAACTATGCATGCTAAAGAATGGGGCAAAAATAAAATAAATTGAAATAAAAATGTGTCATCGCTGTAAGAGCAGCCTGAAGCTGAAATTGTATGGCATTATTTGCACCAACTGTGAAAAGGGCTCTCTTCCCCTTCTTTCAAGGCTTTTAACAGCCTCATTCCTGAGCTCATTGGGTAGCTGCATGCAAATCCAATCAACCAATGATTCTAAATCCTTTGCAAAGTCAAGCAGATACCAATCCAACAGCTTGGGGATTATCAACTTGTTTGTCCTTGAAATCCCAACAGCTGCCTGTATATAGTCCCTTTTTGCTGCTTCCAACTCTTCTTCAACATGAGCTGCTGAGTAAACTCTCACCTTTGTTTGACAAAAAAATTTCAAATCAGTACCAGCAAATCCGTAGAACATAATACATATATAATTGAAAATTTGGGATATTAGATTGTCATCCTTGGATTTAATGTTTTTTCATGATGACCAAAATAAAGATTCGAACCAGCATTTGGTGTCGAAAAAACAATGTTATCTAAGGATGAAATTCTAACTACCCCTACTGTCAGACTTTGGTTTTGGTTTAATAATTTAGACAACAAGAGAAATTTGAAACTAGCTTACAGCGGGGGAGGACCAGCTTCCGCAAGAAAGTGCAAAGGTTACCAAGGGTTCAGACCACTCCAATCCAAATATGCTGCGAGCTTTCATCTCATCATTCTTTGCAGCTTTTGGACACGTCTGTGTAACACAGAAGAAACAAATGTGAAACTTAATTGGCATGCCATGCACAATAACTCAAGTCACTCAAGAAAACGTCAGTGAACTCTTGCCTAAGAGCATAATCAAGTTTAGGGTGAACATACTTACAAATTTTAAGTGATAAGGCAATCTCAAAATGAAATGCTCAATTGTAATTGCGTTCAGGTAGTGTCCCCCGACATCTATCGTTGCCTGATGCAAAGAGAGCAAAATTCAATATACAAAATGATTTTGTGTGAGTTGACACAAATAACAGAAACAGAACATTACAGAATGGAGTACAAAAATTTCATCTGTAATGTGTGTTCATGTATGCATGCATGCCAATGTGCTCGGCAGACATTAATGATGGATTGATCTTACCTTTTGCATTAGTGCTACAACCATTTCAGGAGTCTCAGGTATGCCATGCTCTAAAAATGCCTGCAACATTATAAAAACTGTTTTGAGAATGTTGAATTTGATTTAGCTATACGAGGTAAAGGCAAAACTCTGATTTTCAAAAATACAATGTCCCAAAGTCTTGGAATTTTTTTATATAAACTTGCAGTTGGGTTGGGACATTCTAATTCTTTGCTCTTTGATTTTCAATTTCTTGATAGAGAGACATCTTATTACCTTCATCATGCAGGAATTATAAGTGTTAATCCAAAATGCAAGCTTCTGCTGATGGTTAAGATCCTCTAGGTTCACAGAGGAAAGCTTTCCAAGTAGAAACCTGGATATTTTCAAAAGGAGAAATTGAATACAATCTCAAGCAGAATTATCAAGAGAAGACCAAGAACAGACAGACTAAAAACTCACTTTAATCTGTGCATCAGAATCAATGCGCTTGTTGTTCTGTTGAGATCAATTGAACCAATATCAATTGATCGGAGATTTTTATAGGGACCAACGTCTATGTTTCTGAATTCTAAGCAAATGCCATAAGGATCTCGAAACCCTGTCTCTCCATTTGCTGCATGAGCAGATAATGTTGATCTAGAAGTCTCCAATTCTTCTACTTTGTCCTTCAAACTGCTCATCCTCACAAAAATGCTAGACAAACACTTCACAATATCCTCGGACACTTTATTAGGAGTGTTATCGGCTTCCGATACCTTATCATCTGAAGAACCAGATGAACTCTCATGTGCTCTTTCCTGGTCTACTAATCTGCAGTCTAGCTGAACAAATTCAAAGGCACAAATAAATAACAACCACAAAATGTCACAAATTGAATCTAAGTGAAAACTTTCAGTGGCATTGGCATACCTCTAACTTCAAAGGGTCCAAACACTTGACCATGGATTCATGTTTGCTGGGAAGCTTTTTCACTGGGGTTACAGCTTTGGTAGTTTTCTTGTCGGGAGATTGCTTATCCCTAGCCGCATTAGAACACATTCGATTTTCTTTTCCTTTCCCATCTTCTGAAAGAGGTGATAAACAATTGGGTTTCCTGGAAATTTGTTTTCCACTGACTTGCCTACTAGAACAATTCCCGGTCGTTCGATCAGAGACAATATCAGTAGACAGTAGCCTTCTGCTAGAAACACTTCGAGAAAGAGAAGGTTGAAGCCTGGAGGCTGATGTTGCTGATATGAACTCATTATGTGACAAAGATTTTGATCTCTGATGTTTAGCGCTTTTAATTGGGGTCTGCTCACTTGAATCATTCAAAGTTTCCACATTCCTCTTGGTGGATAGATAGACAGCTTGCTGATAAAGACCTTGTCTAAAATTAACAACCTGTTCTTCAAGCCGAACAACCTCCTCTTCTAAAACAGCTACTTCAGCCAGAAGTTCTAATGTCTGAAACAAATAGTATCCCAGTTCACATCACTCTATATCACAACAAACTGAAGTACATTCTTCATCAATTTTTAATGTTTGGCAAAGGCTTCATCTGGGGTTTCTCTTCTATTCAATGAGAGAGAGAGAGAGAGAGAGAGAGAGAGAGAGAGAGAGAGAGAGAGAATTAAACAAAAATGGTAAATTGTACTAACATGTGGAGGGAGATAAGGAGGAAGACGGGGTAAAGCTCCTAATGGTCTTGTAAAAGCCCTTTCCAATGCTCTGTGGACATTTTCTTCATGTCTGAGCTTCTTCTTCAGTTTATCAACCTGTAAATTTCGAAGGACACCAATAAGTCAACGAATTATATTCAACAACAACAAAAAAATCCAATTTTTTTACAGAAAAATCTAAACTACTTGATATGTGCAGTAGCAAGTGGAAGAGTACATCTTGTAGTAAGGTCATTTTTCTTTCTCTGTTTGATCTACGCCGATTGATTAACGTTCTCTCTGTACCCATTATTCTGTTCTTCTGAGTCTCCATCTTCTTCTCCCTCTTTGTAAATTCAACATCAAATAACAATGTTATAAACTAAAAAGAGATCATTGTGTCTGACAAAAAAGAAACAAAAACTATTCTTTTCTTGAGAGAAGTTAAAGAAAGAACCCAATTTGGATTTGGATCAAAAGTGCCTCACTTTTCACACTTCCAGTAGGAGATTAACATAATTGGAAAGAATATAGTTTGGAAGTAAAGAATATTTAATGTCCTATACGTATGAAAATAAATGCAAAATGGCATAGTTCATAAATTAAAAGCCTTTCTTTTTCAAGTAAATTTGAAAACCCATTTCATAGTCAAAAATCCATTTTCAAGCTCTAGAAGATAGAACCTTAATCTCCTTTTTTTTTTTCTCTTTTTCTTGAGAAACCAACACACTCATCTCGGAATTTGTAACTGATAAGACCTCTCAGCTTTAAAGAAAGAGCAGGAATTGCAAAAAAGAAAGAAAGAAACAACTCACTTTATCATTATTTAGAGCAGCTTTCATGCTCTGAAGATTAGTGCGTACTCTGCTATTCATCTCTTTTCACTTTGATGCAAATTTAATGCATCCTGAAAAGAAGAACAGAGAACAAATCAATACCATAGTTGTATATGATAATGAGCTCAAGAAAACAAGGCCTTGGAAAAAGAATTTTAAAAAAAAATCAATGGTCAAAGAAGTAAAAAGACGAGACCAAGCCAACCCACCCTTCACAGAGAGAGAGAGAGAGAGAGAGAGAGAGAGATTATTTCATATAGTTTAGAGAGCGGGAAAGTTGAAATGTGGAAGACCCAGAAAGAGAAATGGCTGGCTTTGTTGTTGTTGTTTATATCTCAAACAGAGTGAAGTGAAAGAAAGCAGCAAAAGTCGTACAGGAGCTCAGAAGGAAGCAGAAAACGACGAGGTTTCGAGCTTGAAGCGTCATCCAAGAAAAGCGTAGCAGATGGACAAAGAACCCAACTGTGCAGTGTGTTTCTGCTATTATTATATTGCAATTTGCAAACAACAATCAGGGCCAAGGCCAAGCCAAAGTTTTAATTGCAACAATGTATATATTATTAGCTACTAATTATTATTTGTTCAATCTTTCTTTAAACTAACAAACATGAAAATTAGAGAGAGATAGAGACATGCACTAAAAACACACACCCTCTCTCTCCCACTCCTTCAAAACTTTAGTGCTTCTTCTTCTTCTTCTTGTACTGACTACTTGGTGTGACTGCTCCAACCCAAGTGAGAGAGAGAGAGAGAGAGAGAGAGAGAGAGAGAGAGAGCGTGACCTGGCAAGAGAAACAGGAATGTGATTGAGTGGTGCAAGTTGCAACTTTTAGCCCTTTTGTGTGTGACAACCCAATTCTCTCATTATGAATTAACATGCACACACACAGCACTCACATTCCCTCTTTTGATTCCTTCTACTACTTATCATAATTCAAGACCAACCAATCTTCTTTTTACCTTTTTTTTCTCTTTTATTATTGGGCGTTCCTTTTTGCATCTTCTCTCTTTGGATTCCTTTCTGCACTTAATTCTTTAACATTGTTTTATTTAATTAATTTACGATTTACAACTAATTGTATGAATGAATCTCCCAAGGCAGTCCTGTTGTCTTTCAAAACCTTTCTCCTAATAGGATGTTTATGAATGATATTTCCTTTCATTTACCATATCATTTTAGAATAATTATGATTATAAAAGGGCATATTGCAATTTGGAGGTAGAATATATGGGAGCAAACATTTTTAAACATAAAAATATGATATTTACAATATTGTGTAGGTTCAACAAGGTAAAACTAATAATCTTTAATGATGTATGGTTCAAATTCACAGTCTCGCAACCAATTCATACACGTGTATTTACTGTTATGTAAATTCAACAAGATAATTACAATAATGGATAGGTTCAACAAGGTAATAATATAATATTGAATGATATTTTATCTAAATCGAGAGTCTCGCAACCGATTTTCATACGCATATTTACTATTGAGTGGGTTCATAAACTTAATATCGATAAGTCTCAACAGTGCATAGTCCAAATTGACAATCTCACAATCGAATTTCAGAGACAAGAGAGCCCTCTGTGTAAATCTTAGACAGAATAACTTGAGAAAGTTGTCCTGCACTTGTGAGGACCACTAACCTCCTCTGCAAATGTAAGTGCCAAGTTAGCAAATATGGGGGACCATAAACATCAATTTCTTGATCTAAACTACTCATAATGAGAAGCAGATCATTAGGTACCGAAAGATTTATTTATCTGTTAATGTACTGAAAGATTTATTGATTGCACAATAAATGGACTTTAGCTAAATGACTTTTGAAGTAAGCAAAAGCAAACGTGGTAATTAATGATGGAGAAAGCCAGTTGTTAACTTCCCCATTATACTAGACAAAGTACATCTTCACACCTCATTTTGCAGAAAATTCATTTACTTTGTCATTACTGAAGATTTTTTATTTTATTCAAATAATCATATATACACTGTGAATTGTAATATTTGAGAGTCGCACTTTTATAACAACTACTTTGCATGATATTCACATTCATGACTTTAATTTGTCCCAAAAATTAATGTGCGCCAAGTACTTGGATTTTTAATGAGTTCTTTTTTAACATATTTACTTTAATAAAAACGATTTATTGACAAGTAACAAAAACATTAGTGAGTAAAAGTTGTTCATGCAAAGTAGATAAGTACTCCCCACAACAAGCCATTTTAATCATAAGAATATTTGTGTTCACCATCCTTCAGTTAGTTTTGAACATTATCACCATGTTTATTGTCGTTGGATAAGTTTAATTTTTGAATTCGTATAGCATATCCAACAACAAATAACGTTGAGATAATCCTCTCCACAGATAGTGAGAAAAAATGCTCTCATTTAATGACTCTTCTCTCTCTCGTTTTCATCTTATTGTAATATATATCAAATGTGGTTAAATCCAAATTATTGTTAGAGGCATCGGGAACATAGAGACAAGAGACCAAATAAAACCATAAACGTACTCCGCAAACTACTTCAATGATGAATTTATTAATTGCTAAAATCAAGTAGAAATACGTGATTAATCCAAATAATGTTATGAAATTAATGTTCCTTGCTTCATATTCAAGCAAGTATTCAATTCAATGTGCACAAGGAACATATTGTGATTGATGGACATTTTTATGAATAATAAGTCAATTAAAATCTGGGATCCGTAGCCATGAGCAGCAAAATGGTTGGTCTTAGATTGGACCATTGGTCATGGAAAAAAATGACATGTCCATGAACGAAAATGTGGGGGTATAATATAGAAATGCATCAATCAAAATTTATACTAATTATTCACAATTAAGACCACATCTAGCTAATAGGTACTGATAAGAACAATTAGTCACTTCAAAACATATTGCATCACAACATTTGTTTAGAAATAACTAAATAAACAAACAAACAAAATTAAACAAAAGGTTTATTTATTATTTTCCCCTTTGTGCTTTGTTTCAAATCTCGACTTCTCCTTATGAACTTGCAATTGGATCAATGTGCCTCATATACTTTCATTTCGTGTCTCACGTTCTCTTATTCTATTAAATTTTAAAGAAAATTTATTAATTTGCTGATGTGACATAAACGCATTAACCCAGTTACAAATTCAAAAGAAAATTTGAGATTCTAGCCGAAGCACGAAAGGAAAAACAGTAAAAAGCCTTTTAAAAAAAAAAAAAAAATCAGAACCCACCAATAAACCACATTCTCACTGGATGGACAGCAAGAAATTAAAGACAACACAAAAGTAGCCATCCATTCTTTGAAGGCATCAAAAGTAGACTTTGAGAGACATTCCCGATGCACTGTGACATATATTATAAAGACTATATAGTTTTACAAATATATAATATTATAAACATGCATGATATATATAATAGGACATGATCGAAAAATCAAGATTAGGTACATGGCCTCGATGATTCATTTGCATTTTTTATTAGCAGAGGCACGTGAGCGTGCACTTCATAATTCATCTACATTTATACATGTGCATGGCTGTTCGAGCAAGCATGCCTCTGAGTCTTTTAGTCTCTCTCAGTCTCTCTCAGTCTCATGCGCTGAGCTCGATCGATCCACCTACTCATTCAACATCATTCTGTAAACTTTTTTTGTCGGGCGAAAAGCAAACCTTGTCTCATGAAATTTCTCACAATTTAACGAATCATTTTCTTAATCAAAGCATTAAACATGTTTTACTTTTCATGCATGTAATGTAACCAACATTTTTATAACTTACAAATAGATCAAGCCTCCCTAACCATTCTAATTTTGATGTCTACGGTGGAACCTTCGCAGTTCTTAGTTTATTTTATTAGGGTGGCAGATTTGCAATATTGCAATTCCATCCCTGTTATTTTTGTATTTTGGTAATTGAGTAAACAAAATGCGAGTGTGAAAATCGTCACCCTATTATAATCATAGCCGATAAGAAGTTATGACTATTTGTCCGCTTCTTTTAACGGGGGACAAATGTTGAATGGTAAGTCTATGTCACTGAAATAGTAGTACCTTCCTAATCATCAGCCCTCACCAACCTTATCTCCTTTGATTTTGTGTGTGTAGATAGAGTCTAATTCATAAGTGTATATGTCAACTATGAACAACTAAAATAAATGTAAACGAAAAGAAAAACCCCTAGAAATTGGCCATGACCTCTTCATTAATATTATTCCCAAAATATTTGGTAATATAGGTAGGGGCCATAGGGCCCCATAATTATCTTGTATAGATAATTTAGCAAGAGACCCAATAGGCATTCGCTTTTACCGGACCTTAGCACGTATATGGTGGCATGTCATGTTCAATTTAGAGCAACTCCACCCATTGGGGCAAAGTCTAAGGCAAGGGCAAGCTAGGGCAAGCAAGGGCTGACACTATTCACGTGAATAGTGTCAGCCTTGCCATTTGTGGTTCCACCCACAATGGCAAAGTCTAGGGCTAGGGCAATTACTATTCATTGTACTTTATTTCCTATTTTTTTATACTTTAAATCATTAATTTTGATAATCTTTTGTAATTAAATTTTCGGATAAGATTTTCGGATGTGAATCTCGGTTGCCACGTGTCTTATTCCAGATAAAATTTTCGGATATTCATTAATAAAAATTATAATCTCAGATTTCCGATAAAATTTTCACTCTCTAAAATATTGTATGGAGAAGAAATTGTATGAAGATTTGGTGTTGAAAGTAGATAAAATGGTTAGGTATTTATAGGGAAAAAATACATACATTTTTGGTATTTTTTTCGAATTTTTTAGGATTTTTTTTAAATTTTTTTGGTGCGCTGACGTCAGCGAAATTCGGGCTCGAGCCCAGTCTGATTTCGCCCTTGGGCCTGCCCGGGCTCGTGGGACCCGCAGCTTGCCCGGGCTGGATTTGTTGCGCTGGAGCTGGACTCGGGCTCCTTCTTGCCTTTTGCCTGGGCCAGCCTCTAGCGCTGGACTTGGCCTTAAAGTGGGAATGTCTAAACATCTGCCAAATCATTCATTAAAACGCAATGATGATTGCCCCACGTTTACTAATGTGCATGCAGCTAGTTTTAATTAGAATCTACCAAACGCTAGATTATTTACGTCAACAATTTAATTCCTCTTTTATTTTTTCATTCCTACACTCTAACAAGAAGAAAAGAAAATAATTTTTTTGGAAAATAGGTCTAAATTAAACATCTAGGAGTGATTAATTAGATTGTTATTTAGAGTTGGGTAACATGTGATACATATTATAATACAATATTATTATTTTTTTCGCCAAAAAAAAAAAGAAAAAAAAAAGAAAAAAAAGAGAGGAAAACTCACACAAACATATAGCAGGATGGTATGTACATGACATGATGTGCAGCTTTATGATATTAGGGTTGAAAATTGATGACATATGGTACAATTCTTTACCTTAAGTAGTAGTAACACAAATTAAGATTTAGTAAATTTAGGTTTTAGCAACAAAAAAACTTTCACTTATGGAAAAAGTTAAAGCTTTTTAAAATAAGACAAAAAAATCTCTAAACTTTCAAAACAAAGACATACAAATGTAAAGGATTCCTTAGAAAATCCAAAAATAAATAAGGGCAATTTTGTTCATTTTTGCTTCTTTTAAAAAATTTCTCTCTTATTTGGTCTTTTTCAAAGCCTCCCAAAAGATTTTCAAGAGATGGTCCTAATTAGGTGGCCCTTCTTTTAGCGGTCCCAAATATAGGGGAGGCCAAGACCCACCATAAAATTTTGGGCTAATCAGTACGTATGTGGTCATTGTAGTGTAACTGTGAAAGATAGAGATGAGGTCGCGGAAAGCCGAAAAAGAAAGTGGAAACAATGCTGAAGATACTGATGCAGACTGAGGAAAAAAGGGCAAAAACAGCAGCACATGCAGATAAGCTTTCTCTAATCCCTTCTTCTCCACTCACTGGTGAGATTTCAATTCTAGATTTCATCTTGGACTCACCGACTGCCACCATTGTATATATGTAGATAATTGATTCTATTTATTTATTTATTTTAAGAAAGAACACAACTTAAGAAGATACATGATGAAAACGAATGTCATATATCATATGTATTTCACGAGAAACTTTTTTCTGTAGCCATAAAGAATATACAAACGCGTTATAATATGAGTGGGTTAATAAGTTAATGTGTATATTTGACTATTTGTATTTAATGATCATGTAACTTTTCAAATGAATTTTTATTTAAAGATAGAGCGAAAATCCCAAAAAAAAAAAAATTCATACAAAGATTTTAATTGATTTTGATTGATGTCACTTGTGACACTAAGGAGAACTAGGCAAAGGAAGACAGATCCAAATAAGAAATTGACTATTCGAGAAAGCTCATCTAAACCAACATCCATTTCTGTGGCAACTAACAACTTCTTTCTCGTGGGGCTTAGTTAGGAAAGCTTTGATTTTGTAGTACTGAAACCATATGATTAAAAATTTTAAAAAAAAATTGAAACCAAATTTTGTTATCGATCGGGTATAATAGTGGTCCTTGTCCTCATTGGGTACAATATCATATCGAATATGGTCATGAACATTTGAAAACTAACTAACCAAAAAAATTAAAAAAAATTTGTCATATATTAATCGCCCTTTTTCCTTGGCAACATTTGTTAGTCTTGGCTTGATTGGTTTTGAGGCCTTTGTTTCTTTATGCAAACGCAAATGGGTTTGCTGTAGATTTTTGGGGACTAGGGCTCATGGCTGATCGAAGAGGATGCACCATCCAATGTGAGCTCAGTGGCTCAACCACTCTATCTAGTGGAGGGACAGCCACTCACACCAGTTCTCACTTCTCACTGGACATTTTCCACTTCTTTCTTTCTTTTTTTATTTAATATTTGATACAAGTTTTAAATATTACAATTTCAGGGCATTTGAATTTGAATGTTTGGTTTTAGAAAGGGCTTCGAGAATTAAATAATCATTTTACCGAAACAAATATGAAGTTGCTTTTGTGTGGCATGTTTGATTTCATATGATTCATTCTAGCTATACTTTTCAGTCTTTGGTAAACAAAGTTTCTTCATCTTGCTCAATTGTTCTTAGAAGAAAATTTGAACTTAAAACAATTCATAATATTTAAAAGATCACATCGAGACTTACATTATTGATATAGAGTATAAATCTTAAGAATTGAAAAGATTTATTCTATTTCGAGTGAAAATTCATACAATTTTCTTGTTACGTACATTGACAATCTAGCAACATAACATACTAGATTGTTAAATAAGCAAAATTCATACAATCTTTCATACTAGATTGTTAAATAAGCAAAATTTTGGATTCTATTTGTGTAAATTTAGCCCTAATTCAAGTTGGGAAGTCTAATCAACTTTCACTAGGTTTACATAGATACCTGATCTAGGTAGGAAAAACTACAAATCTCCGATTGATTAAATGCCTTTTGGATTGTTGCAAGCTTCATATATTTAGCTTAAGCATATATTAGAGACCATTAAAAGTCAACTTAATTAAGATTACATTTGCATGAAGTTATTACAGAAGGTTAGCTATCTCAATCTCATTACATACATTAGGAGGTCTCAAAGGTGAAAACCCCAAAGAAGAAGGTCAGTCTTAGTTTTCCATTACTGTAGCTGTGGTCCATTTATTGGACCACTTTTATGCACTACCCTTCTGCCAAGACCAACTAATGGATTGAATGAGAGAGCAAAGCTTTATGGTAGAGCATCTGATCCCCTAACCCTTTTATCAATTAGCTTGTAAGAGAGAGGCTTTTTTTTGGTGGGGTGGGGTTTGTGATGAAAACGTTCTCGATCCACTCTCATCGGATAAAAGGTCTTTTGACGAAAATTAAGGGTGGATGCAATCACCTGAAAACTACACGTACCAAGTAAATTCCGATGTTTTTACACATTTTACCAATGGCCCAATGGCCATGTTGAAGATTTAGTGGCAGCTGAGCAAGGTCACTGTTTAGTTGCATGTAGTAATGCCAGCTCTATGATAAATAAGGGTAATGCCAGCTCTGTGACCAAAATAATGGTCCCAGAGAGTCTCTATCCATATGAATCAGTTTTTGCAATACGATCATCTTTTCTTTTATGGCTCTATCTTCCTCAGAAGACGCATGCGCGATCGTCTCTACCGTCGCCATCACGGCTATCCATGCACTAAAAGTCCGTCTAATCTATACCTGTCCTCTCATTTTTATTAAGAAGTACAGTAATGCATGCAGTACAGTGGACTCAGGCAGCCATGACAACACTGTAAAGTTGCAATCTTCATACCCAAAATGGCTGCCAAAACTGTGCTTGTTGCATGCGTGTGTGTAAATGGGGCATGCATGGACAAGTGATTAGACTGTTCGCTCTAGGACATAAAAATGGACAAATTAATCCAGTAGGGGATTCAACTTTTGGTCAATTTCACAAGACTGGTTGAAGACGAGGGAATAAAAAGTAACGGCCAGCAGAAAATGTACTGCTTAGATTTATTGGGAGTTTTCATATTGTATTTTCATCATTGTCCATATACCCATCTTTGTTTTGAAAAAGAAAAAAAAAACAATCTTTGTTGGGTTGGGTTGGTGCCAAATGTGCAATATCAGAGCTCAGATTGTTGACCAAGTTGTACAAATATGATCCAGGAAATTATTATATTGGGCTAGGCTTTTTCAATTTATATAGAAATCCAAGGACCGAAAGGGAAAGACGAATTTAGAGTGAGAAGCTTATTTGAGAGGTTCAATCCTACCATCAAATCATTTAAAATATTTAAGTTTATTAATTTCCTCACATTTGTTGATGGTGGAATTAAACCCCAAAATAAACTCGTCACTCTAAACTCCTCATTGTAGCATTTCCGTGAAAGGAAGTGAGCAGTAGAAAATCTAAGGCATCCACTTCAATAAAGTGAAACCCACCAAGTAAAATATTGTTTTTATTTTTGAAAAGGAAGTTTATAGAACAATTTGATGATCCCTTTTGATCTTTACCTCATTGTTAGTGTTTATTTTCTCTGAACTTTTTTCCTTTTTTTCGTTTTGATATTAAGCTATTCAATTTACAGCAGACGCTACTTTTTTCAGTTTCTTATTTACAGATGACAATGATGATGGCTGGCAGAAGAGAAACATGATAAATTATTTAGTTTTTTCTTTTTTATCATTAACCATCTTGATGGAAAAAACTTACAGATCTTGGTGGAGACCTTGTCATGAGGGTTTGCGGACCCTTTACAAAGAAGCTATTAGAGTCGCTCTCTGAAGTGCTGGAGATCATTGAAGTAACATTGTTTGTCCTAGTCAACTTAAGCCTAGGAAAATGGTCACCCCATATATCATATCTATATTCATCCCCAAACCGAGACTTTCGTTCTTCTCTAACATTTTTCTGCTCATAGAGTTTGGACCCAGGGGCTCTAGCAAGTGGAGAAATAGCCGAGGTTGAAGCCGGAAAAGGGGAAGTGCAGACCGCATTAGGAGCAGGCCTTCCAGCGCAAGGAAAGGTGGCAGACGGCAACAAAACAGGTCTGGCAGCAGCTTTTCTTGGTGGTGAAGGCTGCTCCTGAGAAGGAAAAGTTTGGTGGTTACTGAAATTCTTCAAAGAAACCTCAGGCCTTGATGATAAGTTTGCCTTGGAAGCCGATTTAAAAACATGACTCTTCTGGCAGCGTTGGTGAGCTACTTGAGTAAATGGATTCCTGGCCTCAACAGCTTGACCCAGATCGGGAGATAGTGGCCACATGTGTTTTGGTGTTACAGATGTGACTGGAGACAAGGGTGATGAAGGTGTAGAATTTCCACTTTGACTGCTTGAAACTTCAAGAAGTCCTGTCAACTTAGAACCGGCACCCTTTCTCTTCTTACGCCTTCTTCCCTTTTCATTTCCAGTTTTGACTGTGAGGTTACCGGGTTGGGATGCTTCTAGGTCGTCAGAATTCTCAACTGATACCGATTCAGACATCAATGAGAAGGCCATGGCTTTATTCTTTGGTGTATCTGACAAATAGTTTGTTTGTCTATGACCTTGTAGAATTTGCTTTGCATGTTGAGCAAATTTTTCCCGCTCTGAGGCCCCAGCCTGGTCAACTGCCTGCATTAAGGTTCTATCTTCCCGAACTGATCTTAGCAAACTGTTTATCTCACCAGACACAGAAAAATTACTGTCTCTATAGTTATGCACATGAGAAACTTTCTCTGAACTACTTGTAGAAGTAGCCAAGGAACTTTTTCCGCTCACCCACAAACAATCATGGGAGCAAAAGGCCAGCACCTGGGGGAATATATACCAAAATACTAGAAACATCAAGGATATAAGAAGTAGTACTGCTGCAGAGTACTTTTTAGCGCGCATCCAGAACACTGATTTCTTACATATATTGATCATCTGCAAAGGGATGCTTGCCTTCATGGGTATCACCAGAATACCAGTTTCAAAGGCCAGCTCAAGATCCCTTTGTACCAAGGCTGCAGAAAAATCAGTCTGGTATGATATCAGAAGCTTTGCTGACTCTCCAGGTTCAAGAGCAAAACCTTTGCAAGTTTGTACCATAAACCCATCCATCCCGCACTCTTTTCCGGACACTTTGATTCTTCTAACCTCCAGTGGCAAGTCTCCTATATTCTTAGCATAGAGCTGTTTTGCTAATGGGCGTAAACAAGAATGAGTGGCATCTTCCGTGTGAAATAACATGTCTGGAGGAGAAATGTTGAGAGGAAGTGGTAAGCTGAGGTTGAATTCTACACTCTGAACAGCCTCAGACTTTTCAAGCAGAAGCAAGGAAAGTGATCCTCCAAATCCCCTCAGAGATAACCACTCCACGCCAGAAAGATTGTTTCTTATGAGGGCTGAACTTCTCCACTTGCATCGACTGGAAGGGTGAAACAATACTGGTCCAAGAGATGCTCTACCATTTGGTTGAACATAAGCCTCTGTTAGTGCATTTTCTGCTATTGAGAACCCATATCTACTGGGAGAAGTGGATTCATTACGAACCAAACTACCAGATGAAGGAGGCTGTATAAGACCACCTGGGGTCTTGCATTGATCAATAATCTCCCCCGAGTTCAGTATAAGCTGCATCACTACAGGCTCTTGGCTAGGATTCTTTACAGTGATCCACTTAGAGTAATGACTTCCTACCTGAAGCATTGGGAAGAATACCTCATGATCATCAAGCACAGACATGCCACTTCTGGTATCTTGAGATTTCCAGTTCTGCAGCACCAATTCATCTGCTTCTGCTGTCTCTGTTGCCTTCATGTGCAAGCACAAAAAAATATTTTGGTTATTGTGGATGTTGATGTTTATAGAGAGAAGAATATCACAGAGCATGATTGGTCATAGATAGTTCATGAGTAAATAACCTTGAACACACAACAAAAAAATCTAAATAATTCTTAAAAAATACCACAATTGCAGCCACAGATAAACGCATGCTGTACCTTAATAGTCAATAAAATTGTTACAGACAAACACATATTTTTTATGGATTTCAGCAATGAACACCTGCCGACTCCAACTCCCTGAAGATGAGGAACCTTGACAACCTGATACTTTTACAAATAACTAAGAATATGTTTCATCCTAATAAATGAGAGGAAAATACTTGATCACTTTCTCGAAAACTGATGAATAACCATCTGAAGTAACAAAAGGCCAGCCGAAGAGGTCTAGCCCAATGGAAAAGGGCCTTGACTTGCAGACAAGTGGTCTTAGGTCCGAACCCCCATGGCACATTGGTAGTGTGTGTGTGTGTGTGTGTGTGTGTGTGTGTGTGTGTGTGAAACCCCCTCCCCCTTGTAGTTTAGACTATCGTTTGTATTTTTTTAAATTTAAAAAAATCAAAAAATCAAAAGGCCAATCCAATGCAAACACAATTCACAATGCATACACACACATACACAGAGTATAAAATATATACATACAATATATATATATATAAATATAGGGGAAGAATCTGCTTACCCTCTGTGATGGCCACTGCAAGCCACTGTCAAAGGACACACTGTTCATATCACCTGATTCACTTCTTTCTGACTGATGTTCAAATTCAGTGGTAGAACCTTTCCAATGTCTTGAACATAAATGAATAACATCCTGGCAAGGAATTTCAATCTGTGGGCTTGTTGAGTCATTTGTCAATATAAGTAATGTACAGTGTCCATATAATTTGACATTTCTTTCAGTACAAGTAACCACAGAAACATATGTGTCACTGCCTGGGAAAAGCAACAAGTCTTGACTGTATTTTATCTGGAAGGTTTTACTATCTGCAACCTCAGTAATCTCAAGAACTCTCAAAAGGTAAGGAGCACAATTCTTCAGAGATATAGCAACAGCAGTTTCATTGGAAGAATACTCCAAAACCTCAAGAGATGCTAATATGGGTCCTCCACGATCATCATCCATTGCTGTTCCATCCAATTCAGCCTCAAAAGGAAGCATAACAGTATCAGACTTGTCCTCTGAAGACCTTAGCAACTGCATACAAATTGCACCAAATATTTTTCCTTTCGATTCCATTGAGATGTCTATTTCTATGATAGTTTCACTGCTGTGTGGATCAATCTCCCATTTCCTGAGAGGCCTCATGGCCAGCAGAGGCAAACCAACTTGACCAGTACTCACAACCAAACGATCTTTCACACTCAGAAACTGAAGTTCATTGGAAGGTTGAAGTTTTTCAGTACTACATATTGCCTCTGCATAATGGGAAGTATGCCCCAGAGTCACTGACATCCATGCACTTACTTCCTCCACATGAAAATTTTGATCAAAGGAATTAAACAAAGACAAATTCTTACTCCACCTTCCCCTGGAGGAAACATCCAGGCCTAATAAAGGATGAATTCCATAAGGAGACTCAATGGCAACACCTTTCGCCTGAATCAAGAAACCACCAGAGCTTGTCTGCAAAATGAGGTGAGCAGAGGACAAGCCCAGCCATCTAGGTAAAAATACAAAACAAATTGAAGCTGTTTCACCAGGTCCTAACAAAACCTCACTAAAATTGCAAGGATAGAACTGTATGTCAGTACTGAATGGCTCATAAACATGTAAAATGCTGTCATTGCATGTATTTGCCACAGTTAAGAAAGCTAATGATGGAAAATACATGTTCTTTTGTTCCCAATCCAATACAGCAGGGCTAATTTCTACATGGGGAGAGGAAGAACTACTGAAAGAATTAGATTTGGTCATCTCAGTGTTCTTGTTCGGCCTAAAACTTGTGCTTTTCTGATAAAGTAAAGGTCCTCTACAGGAAGAAAGATCATTTGGATTAGCACTATCAGTTTGAATGGATGAAAACTCATTAGTAGCCGCTTTGGAGTTCAAAGAACAAGAAACAATCCCTCCATTAAATAACTTAAACATACCATTGTCTGATGACCAGCTTTTGTTATTTGCCAACTTGCTATTTTCAGTTGATCCTATAGATGACAGATCATCAGACTGACTCCCAGAAACTTCTAAATCAGCCATTTTGAGTTTATGCTCCAAAAAACCCGGTAATGTAGAGGGAAAGCAGAACAAACGAGAGCTAGTACAAATCTTATCAATATTGAAGGGGTTTCTTGGAATTCCACAGCCCAAAGTGCTGTCACCAAGAAAATTATCCGCAAAAGCCACATCAAAATTATCTCCATATGATCCACAAGCATCATATTCTGATAATATTTGCATCCCATTCCCAGAGCATTGTCCACATGTAGCGAGGTAGAAAAGAGTACATGCTAAAACCATAAGAACATGGAGTGCTTTGATTGGATGTGACAATCCCCTGAACAATTGCGCAAGGAAAATAACATTACAACACTACATTTTAATATGTCAGAAAGGTTTACTAAACTTGATAAATTGGTATGCAACAAGACCATTAACTGCTTAAACTTTCATTGCAGAAAATAAAACGAGATAACTAAGACAACAAGAAAATTAGGAAAAGTGGTTGGGCCAAGCAATCATAGTTTACTTTCTTTCTTCTTTCTTTTCATTCATTACAGACATTTTCCGAGCAGCCAAACAGAGTCAAAGTCATACAAATATGTTGGGCCAAATTACTCTCTTTCTCAAAACAAAATACCAAAACAAGAACAGAAATTCCTTTTTTAAATAAATAAAAATTACGTCCAATTTTGTAGATAATAAAACTAAAATTCATCCTTTTAAAGCTCCAAACAATCATTAGTCATGCCTTGCGCTAGTGATATACATTGAATGAACAAAAGCATGGGGTTAGTACATTTAGCAGCAAACTTATTAGTTCCAACAAGTTTGGAAAATTATTATCTCCACCATTAATAGCTAAAACTACCATAATACCAAAACGCATGGGAAAAAATGTAAACTATTCTGGCTCTAAAATCACTTCGATAAATTTTTTAATCAAACTCATCCCAGAGTACACCTTAACTCAGAATACAAAAACAAAAACAAAAAAAACTTCTTCGAATCACCTAACACAAACAAGAATGAAAAAAAAAATGAAAAAAAAAAGGGAACCAAACAACGTCTGAAATGGAAACGAGAAAGTAATCAGAGCTCCAGAAATGGCAAAAAGCTGAATTTTTTTGAACAATCAAAAGATAGAGAAGGAAAAGACAGAGCCGATGATGAGAAAGTGAAGCAAAAATAGAAAAAAGATTTTTGGAAACATGTTATCGTAAACATCGAAAGCAAAACAATGGTGGAAGAGAGTGTTGAGAAGGCACCTGAGGCTGAACATGGAGAGCTGCTGCTGCTTTTGAGCTCTGATTGTTAGGGTTTTGAACTCCATCACCACCATGGCCGAGCAAGAGAGAAGACCATGTAAGGTCACAGACCCTTTTTTTTTTGTGGGTTTTTTTGGGGTTTGATTTTGAGCACAGTATGTATGTATGTATGTATGTATGTGTGTGTATATGCTTCGAGCAGAAGCACGCAGAGCACCTGACCACCTGATAACAGCGAATGAATGGCCGCACAGAACCAACAAGACCACAGATACACAGAGCACACAAAAGAAAAAGGCACTGGACAACGACTGAATGACCAAAATACCCACGTAGGACCGGCGTGAATAACCGGAGGCTTGAAGGGCATCAATGGAAAATTCTGATATGGGGTTGAATGGAAGTTGGAAGACTGTGTAGGGGTGAGGGCCATGTAATTTAAAATGGGGGCTGGTTTTGTATTTTTTGTATTTCGTATTTTTTGGTAAATGGCACTTGGTGCTTCCCAAGTGTTTAATTTAAGAAAATATAGGTAGTGGAATGACATTTTTGCCCTTTACACTGTTTACATGGGCCTTGGAATATCTGCCAGCTAGAATCTGAGAGCGAGAAAAGGAAACACCTTGGCGCTTTGTGGTCCGAGCAGTGCCGCACCGCAGGGCTCGGCCTTTTAGGATTCTCAGGCTGCACACCCAAGCTTGTCCTCATGTACGACACCATTTGTACTTTTGCAAATTGATATATAAACCCTGACAAAATGGTAATTTTAGAATAAGCTGTCATTTACTTAAAATGATGTGTCAATTGTTATTTTTACAATTGATATGTTGATACTTTTGTCACACAGTCTTACATGTTATTTTTCGATTATAACGCATGTTATGATTTAACAGTTAATTTGAATTGTTGATTAAGTTAATTATTTAAATGTGTGGATTCATATTGATAATCTTAAAATATCTACATTATATCAACCGTATTTTTGTTATTTCCTTAATTTGAATAATAAGTTTAAAATTATAGGTAATGTGGTAATTGTACTACCATGTTTTAACCTATACACTTTCATCCCTTTTACTCTACTTTTCATCATCGTTTGTATGTAATTTCATTAATTTCTATTGTTATATTTGTAATATTTCGAGTGTCTCACATATATAGGTAGTTTTAAAATTTCAAACTAATGTATGCATGTATATAGTTTTGGAATTTAATAATATTGTATGCGCACATCATGTATATACGATGTATTAGGACGAGCTGTGTAAGGTGATGCATCCGGTAAGCTCTTTCATTATTAATCTTCGGAGCACGATTAGATTACTTCAATCCTTCATACCTATTTTGTCTCAATATATTCAGTTTTTATTTTTTTCAAGTCCATATTGCACGTTTGTAGTTTATATTTATGAACTAAAATTTTGTCTAAAATGTTCATAAAATAAATCAAGATAGTTATTTATAGACGAACAGTTTTCAATTGACACATCTCTCAAATAAGTTTATTTGAAGGATATAATTGCAAAGCCATTCTTTATTGTATTTCAATGACCCGAACCGTGTATATGTTAGATGTTCCTTCAAAGATTATCTATGCAAAAAATACTTGAATTTGAAACTATTTGGCTACACAATCAATGATTGTCATTTTAGTGTTTTCTTGAAAGCATCATGTTTATCAAATTTGTTGATAACAATTAGATATCTTAATGGTTTTCAACTTGTCTAATATAATCCGTATATTGAAAGAAAAAAAAACTTGTCCAATATAGAAAAATGTCGTGTCGAACATAAGGAATAAGAAAAATATTTGACTATTAAAAAAATAAAGATTCACTATTATACCCAATATAGGAGCCCAATTTATATAAAATAAAATAAAAACCTACATGAAATGGACTTTAGAAACACACCCAAAGCCGATTTACAACATAACAAATAGGCTTTGAACTTCCTATAAATTATAAAACTTTCATCGATTTTTTAAAACAAGCTCAACCCCAAAACCTCATAAATAAAAAAACACAAAACACTCAATATGCGCTTTCCGAATTAGTGTACCCCATGCTCTAAGAGCATTGATTGATTCTGCGTGTATTTCCGTATAGGGAAAAGAAGCAAGGCGCAAGTGACAGTCAAGCCTATTCCTAATACTCATACAACACCGTCCAGGAGAAAAGGTCAAATAACACACGACAGTTTGGCGGCGATATCACAGTCATCCCGGATTCCTTTTTGACTGTTACGAAATCTGTACCGTGGTTTTAGCATTGGCGTTCTGCAGCCGTTTAATAAACATAGCCTATTATGGAGCATGTGGGCCAAACGGGCTTTGTCATTGCAATGGTGATCAGACGTGGACGTGGACGGCTAAGAATAAATGGGAGGATTTAGAATATTGAGGCTGAATTAGGTCCATAGATTGGCATTGCAGGGTGGGACCGCAGCCTTTGGATATGATGTGAGTGTTGTTGTTTTGTTATGGTGCACTCACGGTACTGTCTTTCGGTGAATATTTATCTCTTTTTTTGGATTTTATTAAGGGATATTCACTATTATACTCAAAATAGGGCCAAAATTATAAATAAATAAAAATTATATATTAAATAGATTTTAGAAACACACCTAAAACCTATTTACAATATAACAAAGAGGCTTTTAACTTCTTAATAAGGTCAACTATCATTTTTTAGGTTTTTTTTTAATAGAAATTAAATGGTATATGATTTATTTATATTATTAGTACTAAGAAATATCTTGAAGTTGACAAGAAAATCTAAATGCTTTATGAAAAGACACTTGAAAGTGCTTCATGCTTCTCTAAAAATCATTTTTATGATTTGGAAGTACTTTTTTTTTTTTTTTTTCACCAAACGCTTTTAAGAATATTTTCAATTGTCGTAAAGTACTTTTAACTATGTCCTAAGAAGTCCCAAATAGACACTAAACAAACTTTAGTGAGTGTCTTATGTATATACCTTGATGTTTCTCTTTTCCCTGTCAAGGGCCCTTCCCAACTTGTCAATATGTTGAACATTTCAGCTAGTTTATCGAGTGATCTATTGTCATTTTGGTCATCTCATCTACAGAATCAATAAATGTCACATCTCAAACTCAGAAATAGAGTAAAGTTCCAAACTTGGTGCGTGATGATAAAGTAAATAAATAAAAGAATACTAAATGATGAATTTTCTTGATATTCCATAAATAAATAAAAAGAGTTGATCCTTTATTCTTCTTTTATTTATTTAGGATTTTACTCTACCCGAGCCCGGGGTGTGATAGTAAAATCAAAGCCATGCACTAAAATCCTTATCTAACCAGATACAAACACTTGACCAAAAAAAAATAAAAATAAAACCAGATACAAACAACTAGATGTGTAAGAATGAGTTTAGATGTTGTGGGTTAAAAGCCCATTGGACTTACCATTTTCATGTTATAAAAGTATTTAGTTTATGCGTGATAAATTTTTCACATAACCTTCGTCTTCTGAAGGAATTAAAGAGGAAATAGTTATTTGTCTTTCGAAAGAATGAAAGATAATAATAATTTTTTTAGAATTAAAGTAAAAAAAGGAAAAAGACTATCGTGACAATTCACATATTTACATAAAATTTGCTTTTCTTTTTTCAAAATACTTATTAAAATCGTTTGTTTAATAAAATAAATTATAAAGATGAGGAATTTGAATTTTGGAATCTCTTTCAACATTAGAACAAAGAAGAAAAATATATTATATGAAATACAGAACTTGTACATGCGTCATGCATGGTTGAAACTTTTGAACTGAGCCCAAAAGAAAATGCAAGCAAATGAAAGGGCTGGTTGAATAATACATGGGCCAGGCTTCAAATTCAAAATTTGATTCTGATTTCAGATTCAGGTTATAAATGGTCCACAGATATCCCTACATACAACATTACTGTTTGTCTTGGGAGAAAATAGAAAGATATAAATTTAGTGGGTCCCTCCCGCCAATACTTTTTTGTCCAACGTATGTCATGTGAGAGTGAGAGTTGGAGGACAGCAACAAAGATTAAAGTCAAGTCAACCCAATATGGATGGCGATCTTGAAAGATATTGTTGCCGGCCTACCTTTCAAAAGTTAAGTTTTCTTTCACATGAAAACCTTTTGGACCATTTAAAAAGATGTTCGTGCAATGCAGCAGCAGCAGCAGGTTCTTGATAAATTCGTATGTCTTTTTCTATTCTTTTTATAATAAAAATTTATTTATGCCAGGTCACTATTTAAAGTTCAGTGAGTTCATCGTAAAATTATTTATAGATGTAGGCAGTGGCGAAGCATAATTTGTTCAAATTTTCTGAGTTACCATATAATAGATGTTAAATGACAAAGAAGTTTTATGGAGGTTGGAGGACCGATGGCGGAGCTAGAGTCTAAATATTAGGAGGGCTAATAGTTTAAAAAGATATGAAATTACATACCGATTTTCAAGTTTTATATAAAAACTTCAATGAAATTCATGAGAATTAGGGAGGTCATAGCCACCTCTGGCCTGTTGGTAACTCTGCCCCTGTAGAGGACCGTGGCAACCTCATGTCTATAATTAATTCCACTCGGGATGTTGGTATATAAAGTATTTATAATGTAGTATTGGTAGTTTCATTAGGGTTTAAGAGCATGCATAATTATAGTGCTCTTAGTGAAAAAACCCTAGCCCCTCACACCCTTTTTGCCACTCCTCCCCTACCCTCATCTCCCTTATTTTTTCCTCACCTCTTCCTCCTCTCTCTTTCCTCTCAACCCCTCTTCCCTTTTCTCTTCCTCCTCTATTTCCTCATATGCTAGGGATTTGAGTTTTGGTTTGTGATGAGAGCATCCACAGTTGGGGAGGAGGATGTATAATGAGGTGTATGTTAAATATACACCCTTTGTGATTGGAATCATTTGCAATGGGGAGGTGTAAACAAGTGTAAATTTGCATCATCACCATGAGATGGAAATTTAGATGTACATGTACATCTTTTTTTACATCTGTTGCAGATGTGACCTAGCTGAAAAAAAGGTGAGATAAAATAGAGAAAAGTCAACAAAAAAGTTACTGGACCAAAATTCATATGCAGATCCATTTTTTGGTTGTCATCTTCCCCACCCCCCTCCCCCCCAAAGGCTACATTGCTGGACCAATAGCTTTAATTTTCAAAAACAGCCAGCTTTAATTTTTTTGGATGAAATCATATCTTCTCCGAATTTAAATATTTTTAGGTCCATTTTTTGAAAAAATAAAATTAATCTAATACACACAAAATTAATTTTATAAAGTTAACACAAAAACGAATTAAGACAAAAAAATCAATTATACATCTTTAGATTTACATATTTCCCATTGGAGCAAACCAGAACAGTAACCCCCAGAGGTTGTAAAGGGGATGTAAAAATGGCTTTACACCCCTCCACTGTGGATGCTCTGAGGCTTTTTGCTGCCTAAATCCACGTGGATTTTGTTTTGTTTTGTTTTTGTTTTTGTTTCTGGTTGCAGTGGTTGCTATGCTGGTTTGTAGCTGATGTTGAAGTAGACACTGCAAAACACCATTGTCACCATAATTTAGTCTTCATTTTTGGTCCACATACGCAGGGTTTTGGCTATAGTTCAGAGTTTGGAGTTACAATCATGGAAGTTGCCAGTTTGTGTGGGTGGCGGTTTAGCCAGTGCCGCACTAAGGGTTTAGCCGGTGTGACCTTATGGGTCTCTTCGATTGCCGGAGAGGATGTGGAGTGGTGGTCATATTTCTTTGTTTATTTTAGTCTATTATTACTCTTTAGGAGTTTGCTTTATTTTATTTTAATTCTCATGAACTCTTTAGGAATTTGTTGTGTTTTGTATTTTAATTTTCGGCTGCGATATGGATATGTCGTTTCTGCTGTTGCGCGATGGATCTATATTGTTAGTTTGAGTACAGGCGCGTCGAGTTGCTGAATCAGGAGTTTAAGTATTTATTAGTTTAGGCGTAATTTTCTCAAGATCATATCAACATGTTGTTGTGTTTAGTCAATTGAGATACTGTACCTATTTCAGTGTTTTCGTGGCTTTATACTTGTTATGTTTCATCAATAAATACTATCGTTTTTTTTTTAATTTTTAAAAGAGCATGCATAATTCATGCATATTATTAATTGGTGGTCCCCACATTAACAAGACCTGGAATGATGGATATCTTTTGTACTTTGATTGAGACGTTATTTGATGATTATTTAAGAGAATATATAGGAGTTTGGACCTGAGTGAAGTGATTGATAATGAATGGATGAAAATAACAGCTTGATGGTACTATATATAAGTAGCAGGAGTCAGGACAGATCTTTGTCCTCAGTGGTTTGCCTCTACAGAGAGTTGAAGTTCATTTTACATGGCAGAAGTTCATCGAATTGCCTTATTTACCGTGGTTCTTGCAGTGATGGCAGTTTGCAATGAAATTATGTGCATTGAAGGGAGGCAATTGAAGCCAATGCAGAAACAGGCGCAATTCAAAACCTTCAATATCAATGGCGAAGCTGAAAGAGAGATGTGGATGCAACGAAGCCAAACTGTGAGCCCGCAGAATCCTCCTGATCACCATGAGGAGGTTCATGGTACAGTACTTGACGTCTCCAAAAGATCGAGCTTACCAGTGCCCAAGTCACCGACACCAAATTACAGGGTTAGTTTTAGCTACAAAGAATACAAGAACAATTTTGAAGCCCATGCCACTACATCAGCTGATAATGAAGGTGGATAATTATCGGCAGCCTCGTTAGTTTGTCGAATCAGACTTCGATTTATTTTTGTTCGGAAGAATAAAATTATTTGTATCATCTGATATCTGTTTTTTGGGAAATATTAAGCTCAATATGTAACTGGTGAATTTGGAATAGTGGTTGGCATTGCAATAATAATGTATGGTCACTCTTTTTCTAAAAGTATGAATGTCGCAATCGCTTTTTATTTGGGCGGCTTGACTTTAGAACACTAGATATTAAAAACATGCGATATTACTTTAGAACACTAGATATTAAAAATATGAGATATTTAGTCACATATTCATTCTTAGCACTAATGATATAGATAAATCCTACACCATTTAATTTCTATAAACAAATAAAAAAAATTCAAAAAATGATTGCCGGACTTATTGAATTTAATTTTAATTATTAAATTACTTTGATGTCATATTGAGTGTTTTGATTTTTTATGAGGTTTTGGGGTTGAGCTTATTTTAAGAAATCAATGGCAATTTTTTAAATGATAAGAAGTTTAAAGTCTTTTTGTTATGTTGTAAATGGACTTTGAATGTGTTTCTAAAGTCCATTTTATATAGGGTTTTTTTAATAAATAATTTAGTCCCCTATATTGGGTATAATAGCGAATCTCCCTTAAAACATTGACAACCTTTCCTTGACTCGAAGAACACCTTACAAATTGGTCAAATGATACATCATCAACATATCATAATGTCGAAATAATCTGAAGATCTTGAGCTCACTTAATCCTGGATTGAATATAACAAAGGAAAAGTTAGACTTCTCATTCTTAGACAACATCAACAGAAGGAAATCTAATTAATTAGAGTTTCATAGTGTGTATAGAGAAAACAAACGTTCAAACATGATTTCCTTTGGGTCATCTTGTGTTTATAGTTCATGGCATGGGCTTCATCTTTTCCCTTGCCTTTCAACAAAGGGCTGGTTTAGTATGGGCTTGTTTCTGTTTCACATGAAGGATCTGTTTGGTGCCCTTATTACTCAAGCCCATTAAATGGGGAAAATTTTGAAATTTATACCTAGAAGATTCTGCCCCCATGGCGGACGAGCTGGGGGCCAACTGTAAACTCATAGGTCACCTGTTCGAATCCTACTGCTGTTGTGTAAGTTCTTGATTTACTAACACGCATACTGTGGGGTTGGAGTTTACCTGACAAGGGTGAGTCAAATGTGGCCCTGCCTTGAAGGGATTCCTCAGATATAAAAATAAAACTTAAAAAATTCTACATTTCTATGTAATGGACATATTTGGTTGCGATGATGCAACCAAAATTGAAATGGTGCATTTTGATATCATCATATTCTAGAATAAGAAGGTATAGCTAGGATCGATCATCATCAACTAAGAGATTTGATAAGGTTAGGTGAGATTACTTTGCTCAATCTGAGATCACTACTGATATCTTATTGTGACAATACATTAGCTCAGGCCACTAAAACTTTCAACAACCACTAGCAGATTCCCAACTTAATTAGAGTACTCTCAGAGATATGTTTGAAAATATGTTTCTTCTATGGCCTTGGTGAAGGGAAAAATAGTGTTAACACTTCTATGCATTCATTCATCTGTCATCACAGTCACAGTAGCTACTAGCTATATTAATGGAGAAATGGGATCCCATACTTATGTCTTTTGTGTTATCAATATTGTCTTTATGATCAAAACGACATTCTTTTATATATAATTTAGAGTTTATAGTTAAATGCTTATGGTTTATATCGAAAGAAGAAGGAAAAAAAGAAAAAGAAAATTAGTCTGCTAATAAAATCAACCCAACTTACCAAATTAACGTAATGAATTATTCTACTTCACAAGGAGGGGAATTCGAATTAAACCCACACTTCTCTTTGTTTACCTCATATTCTAAGTTCACCCAAACTTCTAATTCAAATTTTCACAATTTCTAAGAAAATCCCCTCTATCTTCCAAAACTACCCCTAAATACACACCCAGCAGAAAGAAAAAAAAAAAAAAACTCATCACCTTCACACCCCACACCCCACACACCACACCCAAATGTTCGTCATCTGAATCCATTAGGCTTCTTAATATGATGCCCACTTCTCTCACAACCTAAAGTAACTCTAACTCTCCTTATTATATTTTTCCGAGCTCCATCAGACCTCACACCCCACACCATTGATGAATAAAAACCTCATCAACCATTGTCCTTCATATCACAAGTAAACGTCACATAGACTCTGTTCTGTTGTATGATTGCTCTACTGAGCTATATACTCCATTGATTAATATAATTGCTCTACTGGGCTATTTACTCCATTGATTATTCACTCCAATAGAATCAAAACAGACTGTGTTGTGTTGCTCTTTCAGATTGAGTTGCCCTCTTGGTGCTTCAGCACAAGTTTAAGGAAGCTACATCCAGTTGCTTCTGTCTTTGTATTTTTTTTTCTTCTTTTGGTCTTTGAACTGATCATATTCAAAAAGCCCGAAGGGCAAGGAAGATAATTCTGGGAGGAGTTTCAAGCCAAGAAATAATCTGAGAGGAGTCCTAGAGTAAGAAATAATTTCCTTAATAATTCTGGGAGGAGTCCCAAACTAAGAAATAATCTCACATTACATACTTCAACTGATGACTCACAAGTCACTATTTGCATACCGTATTTAGGGTTTGGGAAGAGAAGATAAGAGTGTAGTATGTTTCTTGGATTGGAAGAGAAGAGAAATATGGCAATAGATTGTAGAGGAGTTTGTGTTTTTCTTAAACTTAATATGAAGAGTTGTGTGGTGTGTGTATGGATGTACCAAGGTTAAGTATTAAGATGGATGACATTTTTTTGTCTTTTTACACAATAATAAAACTTAAGAGCTTAATGATTTAAGTATTGGAGTGAACAAAGAAAAGTGTAGGGTTTAAATTAAAAAAACTCATTCGAATTTGAGTATAAAAGGCAGATACACTGTCTGTCTTAACCAACTAAGCTAATCCACATCTACAACTTCTATATATAGCTTTAGTTCTAACAAGACCATGCACCTTAACAGTCACTGATCGGTACATGCCACAACTTGAGCATGATGTAAACTCGTCCGTTGATTAATTGAAGTTATCTATCGTTTGAAACCCACAAAAAGAGAGAGAGAGAGAGAGAGAGAGAGAGAGAGAGAGAGAGAGAGAGAACAAGAACAAGAAAGGTACAAAGATATTATTTTACGCATCATTAACACATAAATAAGCATTTCTTTGAGACTAACCGAATCAAAACGCCGTACAGAGCGCATGCTTCAACTTGCAAATTTTATAAGGCAACCCACGAGCGATTGTCTCTGAGTGAGACCAAATCCCTAATCAATCAGTTTGGAAAACCTACCAAACGTAACTTTAAGCAGCCTTTTGGCCCCTTGGAACGACACTTTTAACTTTAAGCAGCCTTTTGGCCCCTTGGAACGACACTTTAACTTTAAGCAGCCTTTTGGTCCTTTGGACCAAAGCTCTCGTGCATCTTTGTCACTTTTATTTTGTTTTTGGTCAATTTCGTCTTAAACTTAGAATCCAAGAGATCAACCTCAAAGTGGGGTCAAGCTAGCCATAATTCGCCAGCTTTACTAGTGCTTAAACTAACTTAACGAACCGTACTTGTTTATAATTGCACATGGGACCAAGCAAAGTTAGCAAACCACCCAAGTTTCGAATTAATTCTATGAACCCACTTTTAGCTTTTGCTAAACTTGTTTAAACCTATGTTTAGTTTTATGCCAATAGGGTTTAGTCCAGTGAAAAAGGACATTAACTTGCAATGCAATGGTCTCAGTTTCAAAATTCCATGACACTTACATAGTCTGTGTGAGAAATCCTCATTCCCTTATATTTTAGATTACTATCACTTGTATATATATATATATATATATATATATTGTTAATTTGTTAGTTTTAAAGTTTGTTGTACATTAATCTTACTCTTATTCACGGTTATCTGCCACTATGATGTATCCTTTTTACTATTAACTCCTAATTAAACTAGGAGGTATGGTGTATAAGGTTAAATTATAACTTTTAGTCATTTCTTATTTTACCACGATAAACATAACAATTGAAGAAAACGGCTAATAAAATGGACATAATTGAGACATCTAATTCAAAATCAATTGAATGCTAATGGAGAGAGGAACTGGATGATCTTTATATACATTGAGAAAGACCAAGTAATTAATACATGGTACAACACATGTGATCGATTGAAATAGGTAGCTAGGATAAATTTAAACAATTAAGTTTTTTTTTTTTTTTTTGTGGTTGAGTACAAGCGATAGTCTAAACGACAGGGGAGGAGGCACAACTATGATGTCGTGGGGATTCAAACTTGAAACTCAGTGTACAAGTCAATGTCTTTTTTCCACTGGGCTAGACCCTATTGACTAAACAAATCAGTTTTTAATAGAGTGACCAACGCCGGGACTGTGACCGGGTGTCGTGGGTCGAAAATTGCCAGTAACATTTTCAAGCTTTCGTGGCTGATCATGATCAGCTTGCACCGAACCATGGCCAGCACTAGCGTTACGGTGAACATCATTAGTGCTTGGACTGGTAGTCCTCATCACCATGTTCTCACTATGCCTTGAGCTCGGCCCGGACTTCAAATGCCTTCCCTCCACATGCAAGGCTTCATGGCAACATATCAAAAAGAGCAGGGAAGTACAGATAGTGGTGGTCATCAGCCTAGAAATCTTGGACATCTTAAGCAAATTTAGATCGATCAGAGAAGAGAGAGAGAGAGAGATTTAGTATTTGGTGTTATATGGTATTGGAGGGTTTTGATAAAGAAGTGTGGCGTGTGGAAACCTATTGCTCTACTGTGGTATTTATATGGGCTTGAAGAGCTGAGTGGCGCCAAACGGCCTCTCTCTCTCTCTCTCTCTCTCTCTCTCTCTCTCTCTCTCCCGAAGAAATAGTATCAACGGGTTGAGGAGGCAAGGCATGTGCAGGTCCATAGGAGCTGGAAGATTCCACACAGATTGTGAGATATATATAAAATCACCAAAAAAAGCAAAGCTAAAGTGTAAAGTGGACGGTTTATATTAACTGTTTAAGCCCAACCTCTCATTACAAAAACTAATGCACCACCGCTACATGCTAGTTGTCTATATTCTGTTTGTCCCCATGGCCCGCCCAAGCAATCAAATAACCCTTCAATTTCTTTTTTACTTTTTAAATTTGTCTTAAAAAACCCCCTGCATATATTATATATATAGAGCAGAATTTACAAGGGCAAATGTCTGCGCATGTCAACACGGTGCCACCATTTGATTGGCCTCCCATACCGACATGTTCTTTTTTGTTTTTCCTTAAAAAACCAAACCTATTTTCTACAAAAAACTGGGTGTCGATTGATTGATTTCGATATTTGCAGCCAACTTCTGGTGAACATTCCCACCTGCCTGAAGCTGATTGTGTCCTTGACCTAATGCTCTGTTCTGCAAAATTCCCCTGATCATACTATAACCTTTTATTATTTATTTATGAAATGCAACCATAAAATTTAAACTTCAATCATCTTTTAATAAAGTGAAGACAAAATAAATAAATAGTCATATGAGCATCCAAACTAATAGTATTTGTAACTCAACTTACATGAGCTAGACTAGTGCTCGACATACAATACTGGCATGAGATCCGGATCTTCACAGGGTTGATTATAATGTCACTTTTATTTGTCAAACTACCCTAGAGGGTTGGCTGCATTGAGGCTTTAAAAAATGAAGGGGTGTCCTCCCCACTATTTCACCTATAAATGAACCCTCCCACTAACTACGATCCACTATTTGGAGAAAGGTTAGATATATTTATGGGGTCGTCGGCGTACACAAAATGTTCAGATTCAAGCAAAGTAATTATAATTTATATAGAAGATATGATTTCTTTTTGGTCAGACAAACCTACCTTTCGAAATGAAAAGACCCCATAAACCTTTTGCGGTTCCAATCTGTTGTGCGAGCTTTTAACACCATCACTAGCCACCAAAACCTAGAAAGATTCCTCAGCGGACTTTGCAGTTCATCATGGCAATATTGAAAAAGAAAACCCGCTAGAGCAATTAGTACTAATACGATTAATTAGTGTAGCTAACCCAGTTTTAGGACGATTAAGTAGTGATTTATTATTATAATCTATACAGTTGGGTTTGTTGAATATATATTTGTAAGATGCTCAAGATCTTCTCTCTTGTGGTTGTTGAAGTGACTTTCATGGATTGAAGTCTAATGAGTTTCTTTTTTGTTGGACGGTTGGATCAGGTATATTAAACATATTCAACGGGACGGATTCATTTAAGTAATACTAACCTCTTGGCATTGTGGTGGTTTTTTCTTTTGTGTTTTATTTATTTATTTTGGCTCAATTTAAAATTAATATCCTTACGCATTGTGGTGGTTTTTTCTTTCGGTTTTGTATGCGAGGTGCTATTGGTTTTTCTTTTCTTTTGTTTTTTTGGTTTCAAAGCTTGTGACACCGTAGGTTAGGGTTTAGCTTTATAATAGTAGAGATGTAAATTAGTTTCAAACACGCGCAAGACACAGTATGAAACGCCTTAGGTCATGTCGTTTACATAACCTAGCACGATTTATCTTGTTTGTACTAGGTCAAGAATCAAGGTATATATCCACAAAAATTTAGGCCTCCTTTTTCTTAGCCATGGATTGGCTTGTGTGAATGGATTTCGGTTCTCAAATTCTCTCATTAAAATTTCCTCTTTATACCCATATATAAAGAGGGCTTAAATGCTAAAATGGTCCTTGTATTTTACTCATTTGGCCAATTTAATCCTCGTGTTTTTAATTTGACCAATTTAATTCCTGTGTCTATTCCGTTAGTCAATGTTGTCCATTCCGTCAAATTAACTTAAAACATTCATTAAAGCTTTAAAAAATAAAAAAAAAATTATTGAGTTCAGTTTACAAATAAATAAAAATTATAAACACAAATAACAGAATTAAATATAATTACATAATAAAAAATATGGAAACCCAATAGCCTCTATGTCGTTCTCTCATGCCGCCTCCATCGAGAACTAAATCAAGACTAGGCCTCCATTCTAGTTTGTTGCCATACTCACAGCAAGGAGCATCATTCTCCTCTAGCAAGTACAGATACATCCCCTGGAAAAAGCAAGGAAAGCTCGATGATGTTAGTCCAACGGTTGGCTTGATGCCATGAAATCATCTTCAGCTCCCTAGAAGAAGCTCAATAAGGATTTCAATGTTGAGGTTGTTTGAGATGATGTTGATAATATTCTCTTTTAATAACTTTACAGTTTATATCCATTTGTTCTGGTATGACTTTGAACTTAATTCTTCTTGTGCCTTCTATGATGATGCAGCTTAAGCATCCATCATCGCTGAATTTGTTCAAGCACATTACAAATTCTATGGGATGAGAGAGAGAGAGAGAGAGAGAGAGAGAGAGAGAGAGAATAGGTGATGGTTGGGACTGCTCATGGTGGTTGCCATGATGGGGGTGGTGTTGGTGACGGCATGAGAGAAGAAGGGCATAGAGGTTAGGTTTCCAGATTTTTTTTATTTTATAAATTGAACTTAATAAATTTTTTTATTACTTATAAAAATTTCAATGAATTTTTTAATGGTAATTTGACCGAATGGACAATATTGGCTAACGGAGTAAAACACATGGACTAAATTGGCCAAATTAAAAACACATGGACTAAATTTGCCAAATGACTATAACACAGGGACCATTTTAACATTTAACCCTTAATTTAATATATGTAATTATTTAATATCTTAGTATTTTTTACATTATTAATTATATTTAAATTATTATTTGTCTTTAGTGAATATTTAAATATTTGACTGATTTCATAAATTACGTAATAAATAGTAATTAATTATTTTGTAGATATTTTTTTCAATATTAAATAATAATTTAAACATAATATATTTAAAGAGTATAGCTGCACGGCTATAATGTTTAAATATTCGAATATATATAACTAGATATGACAAAGGGAACTTAAAAAGATAAGAGCATCTACAATGGCCTCTCTAATCCACCTTCTTAGACCCTATCACTGGTTTGAATTTTCGGGGAATCCTTGTCCCCGTCCCCATCCCCGTCGAGCATTGGTATCCCAAACCGAGCCCGAATCCCCAGTTTTTAAAACAATTTAAAAAAATTATTCATATTATAACAATTTAATTTCACCTTAAGCTATCATTCAATTGAATTTCACTTAACTATTCAAAATCTCATCTCAATTTAATTTGACAGAGTATCACCATTTTACAAAGCTTAGGATAACTTTTAATTGTTATGGCATTCATTGTAGAAGCAGATAATCATGCATAATGGATTTGATGACTAGATAACTACCATCTAACACACCAGAATATCCATCATAGTTGGGCATGAAAACACCCAAATAATCAAATGGGGAGGCTTTGTTAGCAACCCATATTATATTGGTGTATTTGGAATTGTGTTGTACCATATACCAAAGAAGTATTTGGTGGAATTTTCAGGTATGAAGAAGTCTAAGACGAAGCTTCCTACGGTAAAAGCATATAAAAATAATAAATATTTCAAAGTTCCTGTATCTACTCGTATCTTTGAATGCAATAGGCGTGATGAATCTAATCGGACCGTTGATGCCTAAATACTTGGTTCCTTTATGTTGAGTTAGGTATAGAAATTGTGCTTCAATTATGACCCCATAGATTTGATATAGTAAAAGCTAAAGATTGAAGAGATAATAGCAATTCTCCATGTGAGCCTCAAGTACAAGATAAGAAATATAATTGCAGCTGCTCAAACCAGTAATGGGTTCAACAAAAAATTATTAATAAACAAGTCAAAGTATACATGGCTGCTGAGATTAATTATTAAGATGAACTAGAGCTAATTTAGTAGAGTCCACTAAAGGGTGGCGTAATCCAAAATGGTGTTGGCATGCCCTTTTCCCAACAACTTGGAGGGCAATGTTGGGCAATGGTTCTATCCTCTAAGTTGAAGATGCCCATGTCACATGCTATGTACGCATTTTGTCGAAAATTGATGGAATCATCTGTAAAGTATATGCAGTTTGGTTGACACCCACCAAACTTGGAAGCCAAAACTGATACAGAGTAATTGTCCCAACGAAGAGAGCCTCATCTCCAAGGTTTTCGAGCTCAACATACTTCCCAATTCCATACGATTCGCATTCTTCATCGTTGAATGAAACTTTGTCAATCTTGCTGGAATATCACAAGTGTCAAAACCCCATTGGTTTTAAATTGAGAACATAGAGTTATTTCTAGATAATTCAAAGGCGGTTCGAGAAATAAAATAGCAGCACTCAAATCACTACGACGTCACTTTGCAATACATCCGACAAAACTCACAATAAACATAGAAGAGTGCACACTACTACATTTTACACTTTGCGCGACGAAGAGAATTTCGTCGCGCAAAATACATTGTAGTCACACAAATTTTAACGCGACAAAAACTTCGTCGCGTAGAATCCGTCGCGCAAAGATCGTGAAGAAAGACTTTGCGCGACCGAAAATATTGGTCGCGCAAAGTAACTTTGCGCGACGAAAAAATATTGGTCGCTCAAAGTAACTTTGCGTGACAAAAAAATATTGGTCCCGCAAAACTTTGCGCGACGAAAAAATATTGGTCCCGCAAAACTTTGAGCGACGAAAAATTATTGGTCCCGCAAAACTTTGCGCGACGAAAAACATTGGTCGCGCAAAGGTTTGCGCGACGAAAAATATTGGTCGCGCAAAGTTTTGCGCGACAAAAAACATTGGTCGTGCAAAGTCTCAAAAAAATTTAAAAAATAAAAAATTCCCGCGTTCCATTTTTGGTACCCGCCCACATTTTTAGAGTTTTGCGCGACGAACACTAACGTCGCTCAAATATTTGCGCGACGAAATATTTTTTTGTGTTTTAAATTTTTTTAATTAAAATAAACTAATTTTTACTTTTTATTATTATTTCTTTAATTTTAATTTATTCAAATTTTTACTTTTTAAATATAATTTAATTGTATGATTTTTTTTTAAATCACTTTAATTTAAATTGATATTAATTTAATTATAGTAATTTTTTCAAATTTTTACTTTTTAAATTTAATTTAATTGTAAGATTTTTCTTAATTACTTTAATTTAAATTGACATATTCAAAATAAAATTATATATGAAAAATAGTGATCAAATTATCCAATAAATATATATATATAATATTCAAAATGTACACATGAATTAACAAAGTACAATAATAAAATCCTAATACAAGCATATTGTGGTGGTAGTGGTGGATAATATGTTTTGATAGCTTCATAATCCTCAACTTTAGCCATCAAAGTCTCGATGATTACCTACAAAAAAAACAAATATGGTCAAATAACAACAACAACAAAAAAAAGAATGCATAATCTCCCCTAAAATTGTTATACCACAAATCCAACCCAAACTCCAATCTCTCCCCTTTACTCAACCCCAAACCCCACACAAACTCAAAACTAACTCAAAAAACACATATTAATGAAAAAAATTTAAAATTTGGAGAGAATATACCTTTTGGCAAGATTGAGAGTGAGTGAGAATGAGAGAGAGAAGTGAGAGAATTAGATAAGATAGTGATAGAGAGATGAGAGAGTGAGAGATAGTGAAAAGATAGATGAGAGAGTGAGTGAGAGTGAGAGATAGTGAAGAGAGAGATGAGAGATTAAGTTAGAGGAGTGAGTGTGAGAGAAAGGGTGGGATTTGGGGAGAGGGAAAGAGAGAGGAGAGGTAAGAGTAGAGAAAGAAATTGAGAAAATGGTGGAGGAGTTATTTCGGTTTTTAAAATCGTATCACTTTGCGCGACGAAAATACTGTTGGTCGCGCAAAGTGTTGCGCGACGAAAAATATTGGTCTCGCATAGTTTTGCGCGACGAATATAGGAATATTGGTCGCGCAAAGTCTAAAAAAAATTATTTTTTGAAAACAAAATTCCCGCATCCCATTTTTGGTACCCGCCAAAATTTTTAAATTTTTGTGCGACGAAAAATACATATTGGTCGCGCAAAGTCTAAAACAATTATATAAAAAAAATTCCCGCGTCCCATTTTTGGTACCCGCCCAAATTTTTGCGCGACGAAAAATATATATTGGTCGCGCAAAGTTTTGCGCGACGAAACATATTGGTCTCGCAAAGTTTTGCGGGACGAATATAGGAATATTGATCGCGCAAAGTCTAAAAAAATTATTTTAAAAAAAAAAATTCCAGCATCCCATTTTTGGTACCCGCCAAAATCTTTAAATTTTTGCCCGAGGAAAAATACATATTGGTAGCGCAAAGTCTAAAACAATTATATATAAAAATTTCCGTGTCCCATTTTTGGTACCCGCCCAAATTTTTGCGCGACAAAAAATATTGGTCGCGCAAAGTCTAAAGTTTTTTTTTTTAATTTTAAAAACCCGCGTCCCATTTTTGGTACTCGCCCAAATTTTTTGAGTTTTGCACGACGAACTGTTGGTCGCGCAATCTTTTGAGAGACGAAAAATTGGTTCGTACCACAATATTTATAAAAATAATTGTTATGAATAATAAAAAATAAAAATATTTTATTTTATGATTTAAAATATAATTAAGGTGAAAGCTACTTAATAAATGTATATACTATTCAATTTCTTAAGTGTTATATGTACAAAATAAATAAATTTAAAGCTACTTAATAAATAAATATATATATACACACACACACTTCAACGATCTAACCATAAGACTTGTTTGTATATACTTCAAGATCGTATACCCCAAAAATCACAAAAAACAAACATTCAGAGATCTAGTAACGGGACAAAACTTTTCGATAGTTATAAATGAAAAATCGCGATTTAACGGTTATTTTAACTCCGATTTTGATGATTTTTTTACAGCTACACTCCTTGACCCTATATGAATACAATGACTGAATTTTATCTTCAATTTAAAACATTTGCACTAGTGGATACCACAAAATGTTATGTTATATTTAACGAAAGTATAAATAAACTCTTAATTGTTAGTGAATATATTGTTTTGATGGCATATGCATTCTACGAAACTAGTTTCAATGATCCAACTGTCAAACTTGTTTTTTTATACTTTGAGATCATATACGCCAAAAATCGAAAAAAATAAACATTCATAGATCAAGTGACGGGACAAAACTCTTCGACGGTTATAAATGAAAAATCATGATTTAACGGTTATTTTAACTCCGATTTTGATGATTTTTTACAGCTACACTCCTTGACCCTCTATGAATACAATGACTGAATTTGATCTTCAATTTAAAATATTTACACTAGTGGATACCACAAAATCTTATGTTATATTTAACGAAAAAATAAATAAACTCTTAATTGTTAGTGAATATATTGTTTTGATGGCATACACATTCTACGAAACTAGTTTCAACGATCCAACCGTCAAACTTGTTTGTTTATACTTCGAGATCATATACGCCAAAAATCGGAAAAAATAAACATTCATTGATCAAGTAAAGGGACAAAACTTTTCGATGGTTATAAATGAAAAATCAAGATTTAATGGTTATTTTAACTCCGATTTTGATAATTTTTTACAGCTACACTCCTTGACCCTATATGAATACAATGACTGAATTTGATCTTCAATTTAAAATATTTACACTAGTGGATACCACAAAATCTTATGTTATATTTAACAAAAGTATAAATAAACTCTTAATTGTTAGTGAATATATTGTTTTGATGGCATATGCATTCAAAAAAACTAGTTTCAACGATCAAACCATCAAACTTGTTTGTTTATACTTCGAGATCATATAGCCAGAAATCGGAAAAAATAAACATTCAGAGATCAAATAAGGGGATAAAACTTTTCGACGGTTATAATGAAAAATCAAGATTTAACGGTTATTTTAACTCCGATTTTGATGATTTTTTTACTGCTACACTCCTTGACCCGATATGAATACAATGAAATAATTCGATCGTCAATTTAAAATATATATTTTCTAACAAAAACCCAATCCGAACAACAAGAATATATTTTTCTAATAAAAATCCGATCCGATCTAAAATAATAAATTTAAAGTTACTTAATAAATATATATACCTTTTAATTTCTTAAGTGTTATGCATACAAAATAAAAAACAAAAATAAATTGGTTTAGGTGACAAAATGTTTGGATTACGTCATGGAAAAATTTTTTCAAAATATTTTTTTATTTTATTTATTTTTCTAAGGACTTTGCGCGACGAAGTTTACTTTGGTCGCGCAAGACTTTGAGCGACGATGTATTGTCGTCGCGCAAAAGTTTGTCGCGCGAAGTGACTTTGAGCGACGAATTATTTGTCGTCGCGCAAAATTTGGTCGCGCAAGACTTTGAGCGACGATATATTGTCGTCGCGCAAACGTTTGTCGCGCGAAGTGACTTTGGGCGACGAATTATTTTTCGTCGCGCAAAATTTGGTCGCGCAAGAATTTGAGCGACGAAGTTTCAAGTTTTGTCGCGCAAAGTGACTTTGCGCGACGAATACTTTTTCGTCGCGCAAAATTTGGTCGCGCAAGGAGTTTTTTTTACTAGTGGCAACAAACTCGGTCTCAGTTTGCTTTCTTGAGGCCGCATATAGCTTTATTACTTGTTGATTGCATATGAAAAATTAGTGTCTATCTTTTATTTATAAATTTGCATCTGATTTAACAAATCCAAATGTTTTTTGTAAGATTTGTACTATATAAAAAAATTGTTTATCATCTTGCTTTATGTAAGAATATCGCGATTAACCTGTGTGTACGTCTTTTTGTTTAAAATAATTTAATTTAATTTAATTTCACTGTAACCTTCACTGGTTCAAATAATTTATGAGCATTTGCACTAATACAACTTGAATGCAACATTGGGTGACAGGTTCAAGCAGAATCAAGAGGAGATCTTTGACCTAATCCTCGGTTTGATGCCATCAATATGATCTCTCTTGCTATTCAGAATGATAGTTGTGGGAGCAATTTTTGTCTCACAAAAATATTCGTCTAAGATTCCGTCTTCTTCTTCACTTCTCTTTCTCCCTGCAAAACAATACAGAGTAAAGGACCACACCCAATGATGTTGGCTAAAGGTCTTCCGATGCCTAAGTTGGTTCGAGTATTTGTAGGAAAACAATAGCTAACAAAAGCATGGAGATTTCTCTAGGGTGAGAACCGGGATGGCGGAGCGGTGTGTGATGGTCGGAGCTTTGTGTGAGAGAGAGAAAGAGTTATGGCAGCTAGGGTTTGTGAGATAGAATTTTTGCAAAGTTTCAAACAGAAGTTTAGACGTACCTCAACCCTTGGTGTAGCCATGTATTTATAGGAGCCTCGGAGGCTAGGGTTTCAGAAGAATAATTCCACAGATGGAAAGGAATTATTCTTCCCCAATTTGGAGAGATTGACGTGATTAGGGATTTGATTTAAATCAAATCCCTAATTAGGGTAAGAATCGAATAATTGCCAATTAAATCAAATAACTTCTAATTAGGCCAAATAATTCCCAAATTAATTGGCTTAATTATTTGACCTAGGATCCGTAGATATTTTGCTTCCACAATAGTGATTCTATTGTTAAAGTTTTGTGGTTTTGCATAGTAAAGCTGAAAGTTCTTAGAGGTAAAATCAGTGTTGAAACTTTACATACTTATCTTCAGTCTAATTGTTCTCCTACATTGAGGGCCAGTTTGGCATTGCTGTGCTGTGAAAATAATCATTTTTAGATTTGCTGTGACAGAAATCATTTTGGCATTTGGTAAACTTTTTGTTAAAAGTGTTGTTGGTACTTATTTCTGCATAATCAGAAAATGATTCCCGCATAATCATTAAACACAGCGCCTCTTCGAAACTGATTTCTTCATAATCAGAAAATGAAAGCACCTCATTAGCTGCTTTCCCTTATAACTTTCTCTCACAACAATTTTTAACAATAAGTGATTTTCTCATAGTTTACCAAACGGGCTGGGCTTCCCAAATTTTTTAAAAAATCACTTATCACCCCAAATAAGCAATGCCAAACGGGCACTGAGTATGACTCGGGGCATCTTCCTGGAAGACAATAAAACTTGAGTGCTGCTATTTCCACCCCCTTGTCCTATCTCCCCACCCACCATATAAATTTGAAAAAAACAAAATCTTATCTTTCCACCCACCATTATTCTTAAAATACCCTTAAATTATTAAAGTAAACTAATAATAAAATAACATTTAAAAAATATAAAACAAAAACAAAAAATCCTCTCTTCCTCATTCCAGACGCAGCCCCACCCCCTTAGCAACACTACACTAGCCATCAGCGCTCCCCAACCTCTTCACCCTCCTCCACCATGGCTTGAGGAAAATCCTCAAAAAACTTAGTTATTTGTGCAGAGCTTCTTCAATCTCTGCACAAAATTGGGGTTGAGGGATAGGAGCTACAAGACGAAACACGATTAATGTTATAAAAAATAATAGTTTTCCTCTTTCCGTAAAGCCAAATACAAAATATTTATATTATAAATAACATATAAACAAATTGGAAAGTTTTGAAACTAAAATGAAATTGAAGAAAACAAATAAATAGGTAAGTAAAAGAAAAAATAAATAATAAGTAAGAAGGTGAGTTTGGTACGGTGAAGCACGTAAAAGACGCTGTTCTAAAGCCTTTGTAGCCTCCCTACGTGCAGGTACTGACAGTCTACAAGACTCCAAGATACGACCCTTGTACACAAACTCAAGATCCGCTATGAGCACGTTCACAGACAGATATAGGTATCCAAGTCAACCATTGCCCAGAATAATAATAATATAAAGTAAAGAATATATGTAGAAGTAGACAAGGAGAGAATTAGAATGTGTATGTGATATTCTGATAATGTATTGTGTGTTATTGTGTGTATTTGTGTGTTATTGTGTGTATATCAAATGTGAAGAATCCCCACAAGGTTTTCAAAATTTTACCATGACAAAAAAACAGTGAAAAATATATAATATATATATATGGGCAATATAATACTATGTAATAGGTGTAGGTGCCTTCCGGGCTTGAACCTTCACTTAGTGATGATAGTCTCCATTTGAGGAACCTGAGTGTACACAGTATTGAACTCGGCACCTTTGATCAAACTTCAACATATCCCACACATAGTATTAGTTGAGACTTGGATGCGGGGTAGCGCTATTTATGGCCATGTGCTAATCTTGATTCTCATGAGAGTTACTAGAGAATAGCCCAATTCTCATAGTCGCGGCCTCACGACGTCTCTCACTTAGGTGAGTTCTCCAAGAGTACATGTGACCTGCACCCTGTGGGAGTTTGCCCGCCTCGAAACTCATTCAGGGATAAATCCCTTCCTAACGTCACATAAAATAGCACTTTTGCCTTAGGGATGAGCAGAAGAATATCTCAAGGATATCTCCATAGTTTTATGAGTGCTATATGAGTCACGCAATATGGATTGTTTCTACCACATTGAACTTCCTTCATGGGATCTCCAATCACAGAAGTTGGGTTACCTCCCTAGGTGACTCCCTTATGGGCTTAAGCACATCCCCCTCGACATTTTGCATTAATAGCCTCCTCCACGAGGCATGCATATCAAAACTAGCCTTCACAAGGCATATATAATGTAGGTCATGTCTTTGTTCTCCATTTTAGCGCGCTTTAAACCTGCATGTTATTAAAATATTTCCTACACAATCTTGCACACAAATAATTAATGGATTTCACCTCAGTATAATTGGAAATTAAATACACATTGGTATACAGTTAAGTATAATGGAAATACATCATACATTAAATCTTCTGATCAAGAGTACCTCTCAAGTCCATGAAACTTTGAGTACACCTGCTACCACTTATGAACAACAATATAACAATTAATTCATTAAATAAATTTAACTATAAACACTGAGTATTTCAGGATACCCTTACTCCCTTTTGTGCACTCCAAATGGTTGAAATCATGATCACATATCCAAGTTGAAATTGTATCTTGTCGATTCTCAATATGAACCTATAAGACAATAAGAAGTCTCTACCAAAATTTTATGCCAAAATCATCATTAGTTGCAAATATTTTTGTATCAAATTGAAGATAAATTAGTCTCATAATAAACTTGCATAATGAAACAAATTTCATACAGACACAGTATGTTTGCCAATAAAATATAAAAAGTATTATGTCACTAAATGAATCTTTCCCATGAGAGCATAAAGAAATTGAAAACACACAAAAATATGGGAAAGAGAGAAGGAAATGAATCTAATATTTTCCAGTATAAAAGCAAAAATTGCTTAATGTTACTAACAAATTAAATTACAGTACTAAAGTTCCCATTTAGGAAAATTCAACTTCCACAAATTGGTCCACACGTTTTAAAATAAAAATATTAATAATTATCAAAACGCAAATAACATAAGCATTGAGCGTTAATTAAAATAGAATAAATCTGAATAAAGGAGATATGAAAACTTATATAATAAATGTACAAAATAACTTCAGTTTTAAAGAGGTAATCAAATCACTCAAAAACTGGAATATTAAATTTTAAAAAATAAGTATTGATATTAATTTTGTATTTGAAATACCCACAAAAATTCCAACAAATACCCACATAGTTAAGGAAAAACTCAACCCCCACAAATTAGGGAATTCTCAAAATATATGAAGATTGTACCAAAATTTATTTAATTTTAAATTCATAAGATATGTACTCACAATCATCTTGATAGTCATTGTAAATACAACAAAACCATCCAAAGCCTCAAAAGAAAAAAATGCCTCAAAAATTTAGGGTTTGAAAGCCTTACACCAAAACTCAAAATTAATGCCACTTATAGTGATATAATTTATTATTTCATTTCAGTTTTCTCAAGAGGATTCCACAATGTACACTTCATGGCAATTAACTCAATGTGGCAGCTGTCAAGACTTTATAATCAAAAGAACATTAGTTCACTCAATATATTTGTATCAAGATTAACTCAAGTAACTAATATGAAGGATTGCACAATCGAAATATATAGGTGTTGGCAACTTTAAAAAGAATCCAAGGCATTAAAACAAAGATGTAATTAAATTGCATAAATGATTAGAACATTAAAGGCAATAATCACCTAACAATATCAACAATTTTACTGCCAAAATAAAAGCTCTAAATGTCATGAAATTGACATTAAAGTTTTGAAACTAAAGCTGCATAAATTAAAAAAAGAAATAAAATCTCGTAATTGAATGTGAAATGCAAAAGCTTCCAAAAGAAGTTAAGAGCAATTAACTAATTCTGGAATCAAAAGGAGCTAACGTCCAAGGTGTTAAAGTGATACATTTATCCTACAAAAAAAAAAAAACATAGGTTTTTCTCCCAAATTCAAAGCAATGACAGCCATCAAAATAAAGAATAATTAGGCTCAATAAAACTTGCAATAATATCACATAAATTCTTTGCACGTTTTTGCAAAAATTAATAGATATAAATGAAAATAAGAATCAATATAAAAATTGAATACACAGATAGGCCAAATCTAAAACTGACGC
>NW_023010120.1:0-46573 GCF_902201215.1 Prunus dulcis
TCCATTTTTCTTGGAGCCAGAATCCTTAGTTTGGTGTTGAGAAACCATTTTAACAGACAAAACTGCAAGTGAAAATATTTCAGGAAAAGATTAAGAACACAAGCGACGGATGGTTATTAATAAAATACGACGTATGATATGATTTTAAACGACGCAATGAAATAATCTCAGGCGTAATAAATGTTTAAAACCATTATTTATATAACGTCGTGGTATTTATGTTCACACGACGTCAATAGTAATAAACCGTCGTGGTATTAACATTCACACGACGTAAAACAATAGATATACCGTCGTCTATATTAGATACCAACCCTAATTTCTTTTTCTTTATATTTTATCAAATTAGGGAAAAACAAAAACCATTGTTCAGAGAAATCAAACCTGCAATTAAACAAGCAAAAAAAAAAAAGACTATAATTTTAAAAACAACTTTGTCAATTTTCAGACGACGCTAGAACCACTGACGAACCGTCGTGGTCTACATATTTAACCACGTAAATATGAAGCTGTCGTCGTCTTATTTAGTTGTGGTAGTTGTCTTCAAAGTTGAAATTCCCTCTTTGTCTGTATATTTTATCAAACTTGGAAAGAAGAAAAATGATTTTGGCCAGAAAAAAGGTAAAAAGATTTTTCAAACAAAAAACGTATGAGCATGCAAAACAGTAACCAAAATAGTGAAAATGAAAGCTTACCTATGGCGTGCAATGAAAGCAAGAGGAAGACGATCGATCTTTAAGTTCAGAGACGACGAAGAAGACGAGAGGAAGACGATGAAATACTCTGACAGTGCTCTGACAATGAAAAAAGACGAAAAGTTTTCTCCGGGAGATTGAAATTTTTTATCGGGTTTGGAAACAGTGCATGTGTAAGTCAGGTAGACGAAAAGTTGCTTATATATAAAACCATTTCAAAAAAATAATACGGCGGTTACATATAACTACGACGTATAAATTAAATTTCACGACGGTAAATTTAACTTCGGACGTGGTAAATAAATACGACAGTAGTGTTGTAGGTACCGTCGTAGTAAACTCAAAAATTAAAGTACATAAGTAATAACTCGCGTCATGGTATATTATTTAACACGTCATTTTTATTAATTTACCGACGTGGATTTCTGTACAATTTTTATTAATATATGTCGGTTTTACCGACGTTGATTGTACAATTTAAACGGCGGTTTTTTGTAAGGACCGCCGTTGGTTTTAGAAATTTATTCTATAAATTTGTCGCTTTCATTCATTTTGGGTTTACATTTAGGGTTCCAGGTTCTTACTCTCTCAGAGACACTGTCTCTCACATCTCAAAGACAATAATTTTGATGTCTTTCTCAAAGAGAAATTGAGCTTACTCGCATCAAATCTATGTCCACAAGAAGAAGCTTGCAACTAGCCTTCTCACTTCCTTGATCAAGCCTGATATAGGACACTTAGTGCTTCTGAATACTCCTTGCTTTCCATCGAAAGAGATGCAAGCCTGGCCTCCACTCGCTGTCGAAGGAAAGTTCGCTTCTCAGGGAAATCTGAAGATTAGATTTGCTGGAATGAAGAAATCTGAAAATCAAAGAAATTTAAAATGAAGGAAATTAATGTTCTGGAATATGTAAATTTTCTTTTTTTGATGACAGATTTAAATAAAATAAGAATATAAAAACAACGACTGTTTTTGTATTACTGTCGTCGTTTTTTGTCGTCTTAAGTAAGACTAAGACGACGTAATATATTTGTTGAGCGACGTTGATTTGTTTTTTAAACGTCGTTAGGTATAATATAACCGTCGTTGAAAATTGTCTCTCTGATTGCAAATTTGCAACGACGTTAGGTATAGGCCTGGGCACGGTTCGGGTCGGGTCAAATTTTGACTGACCCGTGGGCCAAACCGACCAATACTGCGGTTCTCGGGTTGGATCGGGTCAAAAATGAAACCCGAAGTTGGGCCGACCCGAACATACAAGGTTCGGTTTCCAATATTGTTTATTTTTTTAACAATACCAGTTTTTCAGCCCATTAATTAAAGGTTTTCCTTGCCCAAATTATGTAAATTCAACTATAACCAGTTTTTTTTTTTTTTTTTTTTTAAAAAAAGTATCTAAACTATCAAATTAAATTTCACAATCATCATAAAACTACGAAATTAAATTTTACAACCCATGACCAAAAAAAAAAAAAAAAGGTAAAGCACCAAATATATTCACTTGTATCAGTTAAGGGAGCTGCAAACAAAACATGTTTTGCAGCTCCCATGGCTTCTCCATCATCATTGTTCCAATTCGACAAAGTGTCAAACCTGCATCCTGATCAAATATCACAACTATAGAATATCAGAGCAGGAAATGATTAGTTCAGCACAAAATGACAGAATCTAAACCTTTGAAAAACAAATATAGACCAGTCATTCAATCAATAAATAATTATTCAATAAAAAAACTAATTAACCCAAATATTAGCATTCATTCATCAATAAGATACTAACACAAACATGCTACATAAGGAAAAAAGGGAGAAAACAAATAAAAGAATGAATGCATTTAATCAACAACAAGTTAAGTAGATTCATGCCAAAAATACAGATTCAAGACAACTCAATTAAATAAATTGAAACAGATTCAAGGCTAACAATCGAACCTAAAATACACAGATAAAAAAATCAGAAATTAAATCTGAAAACAATAAAGAAAGCATCCAAACATAAACAAAACTAAATTCCATGTATGTCTACGTCTAGGAAAATGTAGTAATAGAGTGCAGAAGGGCAAAGCTAAGCCTGAATTTCATCTTTCAAATTGATGAAAACCACATTGCTAATTTATTCATAAATTTTATCACATCGAAATCAATTATATTAATACGATACCTCAGTGCAAAGACACAATTCGGGGCAATTCGGACCATTGTGATCATGTTACAAAGAACAAATTAGATAATTCACAACACTGAGTACAGAAAAATTGAACAGAGTATACAATGATCATTGACATGAAAATGTCATAGTATAAGAGTGCTTACCAGAAAGCTGCAACGCAACAATCTGCAGAACAAACAGAACACAGGAAGATTAAAATTGAAGGTCAGATCATATTCACATAAAGAAAGAAAATACCAAAAATCCATAGATCTAAAGTAAAGCCATGTGGAGCTGATGATTTAAAAATATATAATTCTAATTCTCCCATTCCTTTTAAGCCACACACAGAGATTGAGATAGAAATATTTATACCTTCAATTTTGCCTATTAATCCAAACCCACAGAGACTAAGCACAACAACTACAAAATTAAGAAAAAATTGCGTTAATTTCAACAGAATACCAAAATTTCGAAACCCTAATAATCTACTAAATTAGGGAAAATGAAAACAACTAAGAATCCAAACCAAATACATACAAATTACCTTAGAATGAACCAGAGCCCTCCAAAATTTACAAGGATTCGCTCCAAAAACCAATGATATTGGATTGATGTTTGGTTAGGTTTGGAGAAAGAGAATGAGTCTCGCGTCTCTAAGAGACTTAAAGATGTGACTCTGAGAGAGAGAGAGAGAGAGAGAGAGAGAGAGAGAGAGAGAGCGCGATAGAGACGAGTTGAGAGAGAGACAGAGAGACAGAGAGAGCGCGCAATAGAGATGGCGGCCGATGAGGTAGGGTTAGTCTCAGATCGGAGAGAAATAGCGTAGGGTTTCGTGAGTGAGTCTGAGAGGGTTAGTGAAAAAATAATAAATTAAAACTTGAGAGAGGTTCTGATATAGTGCAAGCAAACCCACCCAAAGTTCTTATTTAAGCCAATGAGACAACGCCATGTGTCAAATGTTTATATAATTAAATAATGGTCGGTTCGGGTCAGGTCCAACGGTTTAAAAAATTTTGGACCCGAAGCCTGAACCGAAGTCAACGGTTCGGTTCAGGTCCAGAGTTGACTTTTTCGGTTTGGTCAAAAAAACCTTATTTTTCAGTTTGGTTTGGTTTGGTTCGGTCGGTTTGATCGGTTTATCGGTTTTTATGCCCACCCCTAGTTAGGTATAATATTTGTAGATACACAAAAGCACACACATCATCAACTTCCAAAAAATTGTCTCTCTGATTGCAAATCTGTGTCATCTGTTAAGATTATGATGTGGAACAGAGTTCCATCTGGTAAGATTTCGTAACCCTTGGGATCTCAGGAGATTCTGGTTATGTCGGCGGTTTTCTATATAAACCGCCGTGGTTATTTCAATTCTTGTCATTAAGTAGATCTACCGACGTAGGATAAGAAAATCAAAGAAAAAATTGTTAACAAAAATTCTTATTAAGACGACGGTTTAAATTAAATGTACGACGTATAAAATGAATAAATCCGACGTTAAATTTTATTGTACGATTTAATGATAACGTCGTAGAACTATACGATAATGACGTCGATATATTTATATTCTCCGTCGTTGTAAATTAATTTAATACGGCGATATTTTGTATTTTAAAGCCGTGGATTTGTTTGTAATTATACGGCGTCTTATACGAAAACCTCATCGTGTTATTTTATGAGTAAAAACGGCGGCTTTTATTGAAAACGTCGTCTTTACTTTCTACGTCGGTCGATTCATAACTTCTGCCGTTCTTTGTTGGCTTTGATTTTACACTGCGGAAATCTGTTTCAAATAGACGTCGGTCGTTTAATTAGGTACGTCGTTATTTTTGAACAGCCATTTGAATCTTCATTTTTGGTTGTCTAAGGTGGTATAACACGACGGTGTTTTTAGAACCGTCGTCTTTTTAAAAACCACGACGGTTTTCAATTAGACCGTCGTTGTTTTCTGGTCGTCTTTTTCACTTTTTGTAGTAGTGTTACCATTTCTATATCCCAAATTAAATAACAAAGATATAAGAATTCTTTCTTATGGGCTTAATATTTAGGCTTATTATCACAAAACGTCCTTAAGGTTTACTGAACTAGTAGATTGCATCCTTAATGTTTTTTTGTGTCATTCGTGGTCCTCAAGGTTATTATGTGTGATCACAAATGGTCCCTGTCATTAGGTTCCGTCAAAAACTCCGTTAGTTTGCTAACGTAACATATATATATATATATATATATATATATATATGTTACGCAATTAGCCTGAGGATAAGACCCTGCAATTTACAATGGATAAGGAGGTGTTTGGTCGTGAACGCGATACCTTCCTCCTGCCTGAAGATATTACACAATTAGCAGGCATGGAAGAAATAGGAGCTACTGTGGTTGCTGTATATATATGAGGTTTGTCATTCTAAAATAATACGTCGTTGGTTTATATACTGCGTCGTCTTAATTAACTAACCACGTCGTTAGTATGTACCGTCGTGATAAATATATTATAACGTCCTTTTCTATTTCAGTACGTCGTGTGAAATTTTATAATACGTCGTTTTGTTATACATAACCGTCGTGTGGTTTTTTGTGCTGACTTGTTTATATTATTTTATGTATTTAGGTACTTACATGATGTTTTGAAACAAGCAAATATGTGCAGCATGGTTGGCTTTATCGACCCTGCTACAGTTAGTGCCAACTCTGGCACAATAGCTGACAGATCACGACTGGTAGCAGCTCGACTTCAGAAGACGGACGGTGAACAGATTTTCATGATGCCTTACAATCCAGGGTTAGTCTCCTTAATAGGATTTTGTTTTTATGATTTTCAATAAATGACAGCGTATAAACTAACCAAGTCGGTGTTTTATTTTATTGAGTCGTTTGAAACTACTAACCACGTCGGTAGTTATTTATCGTCGTGATAAATATATAATGTCGTCGATTGCTACTTTATTTCGTCGTGTGAAATATTATAATACGTCGTTTTTTGTAAATAACCGTCGTTTTTATATTAATTTTGTGCAGCCGTCATTGGGTCTTGCTGATTGTAAGGGCAAAGAGGGAAACCGTCTATTTTCTGGATCCTCTGCCCGGAAATCGTGTGGTCGATGAAGAGGCCAAAAACATCGTGAACAGTGCTATAAAAATATATAATTCTCACATAGCCAGAGCAGGCCGTAAAGCAGTAATTTGGAAAACTCTGTCAGGCACACCAAAGCAACCCAGCAGTGTCGAATGCGGGTATTATGTGATGCGCTTCATGAGGGACATCATCATGGATCCTTCCTTGGCGTTTGAGAAGAAGGTAAGAAGAAATTACCTTCATACATTTCACGTCGTTTTTTGTATTATCAACGATGGTCATGTAAAATTACCGTCGTTGAATAGATATACTACGTCGGTTATGAAAAATATCGTCGTCTGTGATTGAATTTCTTTTTATTTATAAACCCTAATAGTCATTGTTTATGCAGTATGCCAAGGGAAACCAGGAAGCGCCATACCCCCAAGAAGCAATTGATGAAGTCCGGAATGAATGGGCAAAGTTTGTTTTCCAAATTATTGAACAGGGGAATTATTGAACACTTGATATTTATGTATAATGTACAAATTTTTTCTATAATATATAATGTAAAAATTTGTTGAGGTTTTCTTAAATTAAAAAAAAAAACAAACATACAAATTGCGTAAAATAGCCGCCATGGTTTAAGTATATATTTTACGTCGGATAGTTAAATAGCCGCCATGGTTTCTCATTTAAACGACGTCATTTTAACAACTTAGTCGTCTATTACAATTTACAACGTCTACAATTTATTAACACCGACGTGGTTTGTTGTTGTGATAAGAATATTTTATTATTTTTATATCAAAATATTCAAAATAAATTTAAAATAAATCAGAAAAAATGAAAAGTCAACTCCTATGAAGTCATTGATATATTTTCTTCCCCCTAAACCTTGAAAAAATTCATTTTGAATAACAAAAATTTAAAATGACCATCCAAAACAAAATTGTTTTGATGAGTCATAAAATCACTTCTAGTTTTATGGTTTAGGGTTTAGAGTCTAGGGTTTAGAGATTAGGGTTGTTATTTATTGGGGTTTATTTTTAAAGTATAATTTTTGGGTAGTATAGGGTATATATTAGGCTGTAAAACCATAAACCCTTTTATAAACTTAAAATTTTAAATTATATAATTTAGTTTTAAGGGTTTAGGATATTAATTTTTAACGACGGTGGTTGAGTCGTGGAATACATATGTTACGTCGTGCAGTAAAATATCCGACATGGTTTTTACTTTAAACGACGTCATTTTAATATGTAAGTCGTCTATTGTAATTTACAACGCCTTCAATTTCTTAACCCCGACGTGGTTTGTTATTGTGATAAGAATATTTTTATTATTTTTATATCAAAATATTCAAAATAAATTTAAAATAAATCAGAAAAATGCAAAGTCAACTCCTATGAAGTCATTGATATATTTTATTCCCCCTAAACCTTGAAAAAATTCATTTTGAATAACAAAAATTTAAAATGACCTTCCAAAACAAAATTCTTTTGATGAGTCATAAAATCACTTCTAGTTTTATGGTTTAGGGTTTAGAGTCTAGGGTTTAGAGATTAGGGTTGTTATTTATTGGGGTTTATTTTTAAAGTATAATTTTTGGGTAGTATAGGGTATATATTAGGCTGTAAAACCATAAACCCTTTTATAAACTTAAAATTTTAAATTATATAATTTAGTTTTAAGGGTTTAGGGTATTAATTTTTAACGACGGTGGTTGAGTCGTGGAATACATATGTTACGTCGTGCAGTAAAATATTCGACATGGTTTCTGCTTTAAACGACGTTATTTTAATATTAAGTCGTCTATTATAATTTACAACGTCTTCAATTTCTTAACCCCGACGTGGTTTTTCAGTCGTCTTTATATCAAAATATTCAAAATAAATTTAAAATTAATCCAAAAAATGAAGCGTCAAAATAAACGGCGTTACGTTCAGTGTTTCCGTCGTGGAATATTACATTTACGTCGGTTCTTGTAGAACTTTCGCCATGGTTTTTCTTTCGACGTTTTAAAGAGCGCGCTCTCTAAAAATTTTCGCGCTCACTAAATTTTTTAGATTTGGCTCTTATTCTTATACTTCTAACCCTGAACCCTAAAATTTTCAGATTTCGCGCAACATAACATTTCGCTCTCTCACTTCTGCTCTAATTAAAAGTTGCACTCTCCAGGCTCCGTCGAATCTGTGAGCTCGTCCAACCTGTAAGTACAAACCCTATCTTCCCCTTGTAAATTCATTGAATGATATTAGGTTGTTTTGTTAAAGGGTTTTAGGTATATGCTTTGCGATCTGTTAATAATGTGCTTATAGGTATGGGTTCATGGATTTTCTATTTAATGGGTTCATGGATTACATTATCTGTTATGTTGAATTGGGAATGGATTTAATTTTGTCGGATCTTTTAATCACCCTATGTTATGTTGAATTGGGAATGGATTTATTGTTTTCATGCTTGGTTTCATGTATATGTTGGTTTCTTGCTTGGTTTCATATATATGTTGTGTTCTTAATGGGTTTTGGGTTCTTGAAAATAAACTGAGACACGACGCCTTTTTAGGCATACGACGACGATTACACGACGGTTTTTTTAAACTACCGTCGTTGTATTACTTATACACGACGGTTTTTTCATAAACCGTCGTTTGTATTACTTATAATAGACGACGTCTGTTGAAAATCCGTCGTCTATATATGCCAAATACGTCTGTTTTTGTTTAAAACCCGTCGTCTCTTTTGTGTATTACTTGCTATTAGATCTTTGTATAATCTGCTATAGTGATGGTCATTGCCTGTATTTTCACTTTATTATAGATAATAGGTTATTGTGTCGGAGATGGATAAGTCATGGATGCACTCGGATAGAAGATCGAAGGCATATGAGTTTGGGGTGGAAGCATTTTTGAACTTTGCTGTAGAAAATCTTCTAACTACAACACATATCCGTTGTCCATGTGTTAAATGTGTTAATTTGAAGTTGTTTGGGGTTGGAATTATAAGGGATCACGTATACTTTAATGGAATTGACCAAAGCTATAAGAATTGGACATTTCACGGAGAACCTTGGGAAGCAACTACTAATGCTAGTAGAAATGTTGAAGAAGATGATGGCCATAGTAGGTACAGTTTTGTGTCTGAAGAAATTGATATGGATGATAATGATTTTGGTGATTTTGGTGATTTTGGTTCCGATCCGTATGAGTTTGCCAATGTGATTGGGGATGGAGATCAACCAGTGTACCCTGGTTGTAGAAAGTACACGAAGTTATCGGCATTTGTGAAGTTGTATAATTTGAAGGCAAAACATGGGATGAGTGATGTCTGTTTTACAGAATTATTGATACTTCAAGGCGATTTGCTTCCAGAAGGAAATACAATACCAACCTCTATGTATGAGGCTAAAAAGACTTTGTGTGCATTGGGGCTGAGTTATGAGAAAATGCACGCATGCCCCAATGATTGCATCTTGTATAGGAAGGAGTATGAGGATTCAACTTATTATCCTACTTGTGGTATCTCAAGGTGGAAGGAAGGCAAAGATTCAATCTTGTCAATAAGTTGGCGGTACTGCGTGTAGCCCATGAAGCCGCATGCACTTGCAGTCCAGATGTCACACCCCGGACCGGCTCCGCCGTAGCAGGATATTGTCCGCTTTGGGCCTGGCTACATTCTCACCAGCCCGCACGGTTTTGTTTCTGGGAGCTCACGAAGCAACTTCCCAGGGTGGTCATCCATCTTGAGATTGCTCCAGCCTCCAACTCGCTTAACTTCGGAGTTCCTACGAACCCAAAGCCAGTGAGCTCCCAAGAGGCCTCTTCTAAGTCAGAGTGGCGCAGCGGACTGCCCAACTCCACCTAGCAAGATATTGTCCGCTCTGGGCTGGGCCGACGCCCCCCCTCACGGATTTGTTCTTGGGAGCTCACAGAGCAACTTCCCAGGGTGGTCACCCATCCTGGGATTGCTCCAGCCTCCAACTCGCTTAACTTTGGAGTTCCTACGACTCCAAAGACAGTGAGCTCCCAAGAGGCCTCCTGCTAGATGGATGCGAGGTGTGCCATATAAGGCACATCACCCCCTCTCCGTTTGGTCGATGTGGGATCTCACACCAGAACAGAGCCACCGGAATTCCAAGATCTTCACCGGCTTTGATGGCGAATGACATGACACCATCGGAGACAATACAGGTCATCGGTGGGAGGGTCTTGTCAAGACTAAGGTTAGCCAGCAGGTTGCGAAATGGTCCTCAACAAGTCTTGCTTGTGGAGTCGCAAAGAGACGGATGTCTTGCTTAGCGTCAGCGTCTATAGGGGCAGACCATCGGGGATGGGTTCAAAACAGAAGTCCTGAGAGAAGTGGAGGAGGGAGGGTCCTCGGGATTTAAGCATGCGTTTGTGGTTGTACTCATTGTTGACAAAGGTTATGTGAAAGCCTTTATGATGTAGGAGCTTTGCTAACTTCATCATTGGGCTTATGTGACCTTGAGCTGGGAATGGGAGACACACAGCATGAGGCCTCTTGCTAACTTCTACTCCAACGCCATCCATTTTGTATTTCTCTCTCTTTTCTGTCTTAATTCTTAGCTCTTAGGGTACTATGTGTGTGATTCAACACTTGTCTAGTCGAAGATATCCACAAGCCAATGGCCAAGTAGAGGCATCCAACAAAATTGTGATGGACTGTCTGAAGAAAGACTAGAAGGGGCCAAGGGAAAATGGGTAGATGAGCTCCTTAGAGTTCTATAGGCTTATCGCACTTTCGAAAAGAGATCAACTTGAAAAACCTTATTTTCCTTGGCGTATGGAACAGAGGCAATCGTTCCTCCTCATGTCACTAGCCCCCTCCATGAGCATTCAGGTGGGTAGCATTGACCAGAATTTCGAACAGATAAAGGTCAACCTTGACCTACTCGAAGAAGAGCACGAAAATACCATTGTCCAGGTTACATCTTATCAGCAACAATTAAAGTCTTACTACAACGATAAAGCCAAGATCAAACAATTCCAACCCCAAACCTAAACACTCATTTACGGGCCTAAATGGGCATGTACATCGGATTGCGGACCCAACCTTGTTTGCACATTGGTCTTGGGACCTAGTCTTGAACGGAGACTGGATCTACTTTGGTCGAGGCTTGCAGATGCTTGTGACATGCATGGGTGCTGAGCAACACGCTTTTGTCCTTCTCTTGCCTGCTTGCTCCTGCTCGACCTACCTGGCCCCTCTCGAACTACCTGCCCGTGCATTCGTCCAACCTTCTCTCTTCACCTTGGGATCCAAGGACAAGGTCTCAGACTAAGGTTGTCCCGCAGTCAGCCTCCACGTTCAAACCCACCAACTTGGGCGAAAAGAAGAATGGTAGCGGCAACAGCAACCTCTTTTCGCAACCACTGCTGGCGCTGCTCTGACTCAACCACCAGCATGTGGCTTGGTCTTGCGACACAGCCACAGCCTCAGTTAGGATGACAACCAGCCAACTGGATCTCACCGCAAACAACAAAAAAACAAAAAAGATTTTCGAGTCATCCACCACAGTAGCCACCGCGACAACCACCGGTGTCTGCCACCTCCATCGCGTCACAACGACAACTCGCTAGGCCAACCAACTAGTCCTCACCGAGAAGAAAAATCAAAGATAAATACAAAAAACCAAGTGTGACCTACCTTGGTGTGCATGCCAACTCCTTTCCTTGACAACAGTACAATCCTCCAAAGTCTCTCTCATAAGCTAGAAAGTAGAGGAAAATAAATTTGCAATATGAAAAGGAGTGAAGAGAAGCCCTGTATTTATATTGGTTGGGCATCCTTCGGCAAGAAATAATCAAAAGCCTACTCCAATTAGGAGCCCAACTCCAAAAAGAAATTAAAAGCCTCATGTAGTTAGGAGCCCAGCTCACAAAAGGAAGTCCAGACGCAGTTGGAAAGCCCGATAAATATTTCTCATCTCCTCCATGTCATGCATGTGCCATGCAGAAGTTGTGGGGTATTTGTGGAAGTAAATATTTCGACAACCACTCACAAGGCGCCATGTGGACAATGGGAATATTTCTTAGGTCAACAATTGTGCTCAATTTAATTGGCCAATTGTTTAGACTTAAGATAGGGATAATACCATAAATTAGAGATTTGATTTTCATTAAATCTCTAAGTGATCCAATCTCTCCATTTAAGGGAGAGAATAATTCACTTCCACATGGGAATTATTGTTTGAAAAACCCTAGAAGGCAAGAGCACTATAAATATTTGGCTACACCACATACATGAGGTACTTCGAAAAACCCGACGAACTGTCTATCTCTCTCGCCACCCCCTCACTACCTTCTTTGTTATTTTCGTATCTTTCTCAAGAGAATCTAACTGACTTAGATATCGGAGGGGCTTTGGCCAACACCCAGTGGCGGATCTATGAATTTTTTAGGAAATAGAAAAATTTAAAAGGCTAAAAGCTCCATAAAATTATTTAGACAATATCAAATACCCTTGAATTTAAACAATACTAATGTCATTCATAAATCATAGAAAAAATAAAATTACAAACAAATCTTCAATGAACTCGCTTTTAATATCTAAAGTGGGAGAGAATATCTCCTATTCTCAAATATCTAAAGAGATCTCATCAAGTTACTTTTAGTTTGTTTTGCTATGTTTGGAGTTTTTTAAGTCTAAAGTGACAATATTTTGAAAGGCGAGGTATAGAGGGTAGGCATTTTTGGTCCCTTAAAGTGAGGCATATGCCTTGAGACGTTGAGGCTTAAACCTTTTGAACTTGAATTATTTTAAAAAGGAATATATAAAAAAATATGTTACCCATCTATTTAACACTACAACATGTAGATGACATAACTATTAAAAAGAAAAAATAGAGATGACCTATTTTTTTATTTTTTTATTTAGAAAAGAGATGGCTTATTAATAAATATTAGATATGCTATCAAGTGGGCATGAGAAACTATAACCTATTCAATTAATAGTGAATTCCGGAGTCTTTTGCCCCAGACCAAACAAAAACTTACTTGCGCATATTTATAAGTTAATTGAAGGCCCATCTGTTTGGGCTTTGCCACCACCAAAACCCACCACTTGGAGAACTCAAACTTAAATGAAATGATGTGTTTATCCTAAAATGTTCTTGGTCATAGGATCACCAATTGGACAAAGGTGACCCACAAAGACTGGTACACATTATGTCTACTCAATTGGGAGGATGACTAGTCTCAAGTCATTCGTGTAGAGACACTGAGACAGATGTGTAGGTGCTCTATAGAAGATGGAGTCCATTGAATGGGATCAACTATAGAATTCTTGTATGGAAGTCTTACTCACAAGTGTCAAACAAAGAATTCTAAGTTGTGATAATGCAAATTAATCTTTAGACCTGAGACATCACAGTTGTCTTGTGTAGATGTTGTTTCTCTTTGAGAGCACTAGACGGTCGTATCAAAATGATGTGACTTAAAGGTATTCCTTAGGCTTCTCAGCGTGTACATAAACCTATTTAGCAACAACCTAACCTTAGCAAAAAGATCTATGTAGCTTTAGAATGACAGCAGCTTGAGGACTAACTACATCAATTGTCACCGTGGTAACCGAGGGAAGTATTACACACCATGACTTGATACATCCTTGCGGTTTACTTTCCATGCCAACCCAGATTGCAGAAAAAATTGGAAGGTATAAGAGCAGTTAATACAAAAATGCAGATATAAGGGTAGTATAAACTTATGTATTGCTGAATGTGTGTAGCAAACTTCTCCAGTTCTTGGGAGCAGGGTATCCAAAAAATGAAACATTCGTGTGCTCATCAGACCTAAAAGAACACCAAGCAGGTTTTCAAAGCTACAAATAACAAGAAATATCTTAAACAAATAATTGGAATATGCCATGGCAACTTTTTAGGCTTGCTAATTCAAATATCTTAAACAAATAAACATGGATTTACTGAATTGATGATTGGAAAGAAAAGGAAAACCTCATTCTCAAATTGTCATATGTTCTACCATGTGTTTTGATAAGAGCTTCATCCTTCACATAACTTTTTCAGCCTCCAATCCTAAATTAATCATAAACCTAATACAGAGGTAAATATGATGGCAGAGAAAGAGAGAAGAAAAACAAGCCATATTTGCAGAGTGCTTGCTCGCTTGCCTTACAATGGATGATTGCTGGAGAAGAGCTATAGATGCAAATCAACTAGAAAATAATTATGGTCAAGGATATATAAAACAAAATCATAGTAAAATGAATATAAGAGAAATATTGGGAAATTCCAAGAGATATGAAATTGTACCATTGGGAGCTACGTACTAAATGAGCACGTGTTCCTCATCACAATTGAGCCAGCAATTTGAGAAATGCAATAATTTGAATGTTGGTGATGTATGTGTCATCAATCAACACAAAGACACATACATAACCAACATTCAAATTATGACTGGACCTTCAGAAAGGTGAGAGAGAGCCAAGGCCTGAAGTGACGACGGCAGCCAAGGGCCTGAAGTGGCCTGAGAGACCGATTTCTACGAGTCTTTCTAGATCGCGACCACAAATTGGAGAGCTAACCAGACCACGTTGTTAAGGTTGATGAGCGAGTTGAGTGTCTGAGATGGTGATCTTCGTTGAAGAGCACAGAGATCGAGATCTCCACCGCATCCCACCAGCTTTGATTCTCATATCTAGAACATCCCTCTCCATCTTGTGGATCTGCGAAGACCTCTGTCTCTCAACTTCTTCCTTGATATCAATTTTCTAATGATTTTTGTAGGGAGTGAAGTGCTCAAGATATGTGAAAGGGAGTGTTTTTCATGAGGGTGTTAGAATTGAGGAGGGTTTCAAGGAGGGAGAGATAATGTTTTCAAAGACAAGGGGGAAATCCGAAAACTTTTAGGTTGAGTGCGAATTCGCTTAAGCAGTATTTTTTTTGTTTAGCATGTTTTAAAAGAGAACACTTGTTAGTGACAAGCGTCGTCTTCTAAAAATCAACCCAGTCCTAGTAGTGTATAAGATGAGATATCACGACAGTTTTAAGATACGCCGTCGTCTATTTTGTATCGTGGTTTAACTATTTTGTATATCTCAAATTAAATAACGAAGCTATAAGAATTCTTTCTTATAGGCTTAATATTTTGTACATTTGTAATGGCCATCTTTACCATCACCACTCAAGATGGAGGGGCCCTCTGGTAATGTCCAAAACCTAGAGATAAAGTCGTCTACATAGTATGCACGATTGTTTTCTGTATACCCTCTATTTTGCAGGTAAAATTATATGGAATTTTTCTGTCTGTGAGGAATGCAGCCATAGATCCAAGTCAAGTCAGATTACGAATAGCTTGAACATAAGCGTAGTCCAAAGTGGTGTTGACGAGCCTTCTAGTGCAAGGCACCAGAGGTTTACACAAGCACTTCAAAAGATTAGCACACCATAAGCAAGCTTCACCTATGGCAGATAAGAAAGGTAAGAAAGAAGGAGAAAAAAAGAAAAGAAAAATGGAAGATATAAAAATTTATAAAATACCCATGCCCTTAATGGGTCAACGAGTGATTCGTGAATAATACTAACATGACCCATTAGCTTAACGGGTGGCTAACGGGTCCACCCATTTTTAACTCGATCCGTTAAGTCCAATCTGAATAATGATTTTTTCGTACGAATTCGTGTCGTTTTCTTGAATCGTTGACAATATTGCTAGGTCTAGTAAGTATCTCACGACCTGAACGAATGGGGATATTTAGATTGTTAGTATCTCACCCTAAATAAAAGAAGTTAATACACTCCTTTAATATAGGGTGCTTATTTTTCCACTTTTCTTTTATCCACTTACACTCCTTTTTATTTTATTTTTAATACTTTTTACTATAACATACAAGGGAGTGTAAGTAGACAAAAAAGGTGTGAGAACATACAATTTCCAAGAAAAGGAAGTGTAAGTTAACAAAAGTGGAATGGGAAAATTAGCTCCCTTAATATATTGGGCACAAAAGTTGCCAATACAAACTCGTGGATAATACAAGTTAACATTAAAATAAAGAGAAAATTTTAGCAATGCCCCCCATGAACTATATAGACCTTATTCAACTTTGAAATTGGTTTTGAGTCTCTCTAATCTTTCAAAGCGTGTCAATGTGTCCACTTTCGTTAAGTTTGTTAATTCCTCTGTCAAATTCAGGAGCATTTCTATGCATTCAACTTAGGATTTAGTTTGTGAGTCCTAAAGCAAAACTCCATAGAGGTGAGGAGGAAGAAGCATCACTGCTTCTCCTCCCCTTCCTCTCTTCTCGTCCTTTTCTTTTGGGTTAGTGAATAAGTCCACTGAGGTGTTTTAAATAAGAAGCCCTTTGTGGAGATTTCATCTGAGCCATGCTCAGATTGAAGTTTCTCATCACCCCTTTTAGACTATATGCTCAATCAAATCGTTCCCCCAAAACTTGTTCTCTAACACTGCTCATGTTCTCTAAAATTCATTCTACATCGTATTTTGATGAAGTTCGCTGCAAATCACCCAATTGTTCTTTGTCAGGTTTGTTGTTTTATTTCATTTGTTCACTCTTATACGCAGGTAGATCATTGGAAACCTTGTTTTCCCTAGATCCGTTACAAATTTTATTATCACTTCAAGATTTTATGCGATGGTGGGTATTGTTGTGACGATACTTCTTCAGGTGGTGGTGGTAAGGTTCATTTAGGCTCCTTGGTGGCTTTAGGGTTTCAGTTATGTTAGGTTTGTGGGCTTTGTTTGAATTATTCTTAATTGTGGTGATGTAGGCTACTAGTTTTAGTGCAGCTTTTGTCCGCTCTGGTCTTGTTTTTAGCATGTTAGTTTGTTGCCTTTGTGGAATTGGTCATTTAGATATCATGTCTTTGATTGTATTGTTGAAGACTATCTAATGAAGTTTCTCTTTGATTAAAAAAAAAATGTTAGGATTTGATTTGACCAACTTAAACCCTAATTGACTTTACCAATTTTTCCCTTCAAATCATATTGTAAATGAAAAGAAAAAATAATGAAAATGGTGAAAGTAAAGGAAGAATGAGTCAATCAATTAGAGTTTAAGTAGGTCAAACTAAATCCTAACTTGAATGGACAGAAATGCCCTTAAATTTAACAAATTTAACATAATAAGGCACATCGACATGTTTTGAAAGATTAGAAGAGCTCAAAACCAAATTGAACTTTCAGAAAGCAAAGTGGAACAAAGTCTATAATTGAAGGAGCATTGCTAAAAAGAACCATAAAATAAAATATTTGCAACGGCGATATCTTGAAAAATTTTGAGCGGATAAGGGAAAATATCCCTCTTTGTCTTTTTTGTGTAGTGTTACGGAAACAGTGAACTGTGCAATGAGTAAAGAAGACTAAGCTCCAAAATTTGTCTTTATAAAAACCCTCAAAATAAAAAATTGACTTAGCTCCAAATATACATGTTGGCTATAGGAAATCCGCCTCGTTGGCTTCATCCAGATCTGCGTTGAAAAACAATCTATTAGAAATTTGGTGGCCCACTTTTTATCTTTTACTTGGTATTAGAAATGGCTGACAGTTTGGTTTTTTCTTTCTTTTGATCATTTTGTCATTTTCTTTTTTCTTTTTGTCTGAGTGTAGAAGATAGAAAATGGAATTGTAAATCAGTAATTATTGGAAATAAAAAAACTAAAATTGTAGTAAATTAATATCGAGAAATACTGACGTGTAGAGTTAATAGAGGCCAATAGATTTGCTATGTCCTTTACATTGTACTTCGCCCCCATTCATGTACTTGTGGTTCTGCAAATAATTGCCTATCATTTAATGAACTTGAAATTGTGATAGAAAAGCGGTAGACTGCATTTATAATTCATGTCTAAAGGTTATCGGTCATAAGGATCAATACAAATACAAATAATCACACATGGTTCGTATAAATGCAGAAATATAGTAACCATAAAAGGTTAATCCAAATAATATGGAGGATTCCACCGGCAACGGCAAACCCACAAGGTGTACATCCATTATAGGCACATATGGCCTAAGAAATTTTGGCAAAAAGCCTTAAAAAAAAATTCAAATATATACCTCAGCGCACCAAATTACAACTACAAATACAACCTTTTAACACTCACAAGTAGAAAATACAAGTATAGACTACAAACACACAACAAATTGAAAATGAGTTGATTTTTACAACCAAAAAATAAATAAATAAATAAATACTGCAATACATATTACGTAAATAAGAGCTGATTTGCTACCACATCGTCACCAAGATAGTCAAGCAAGCACCAAACTTAGCCAAAACAGAGGGCCTTGAGTGGATGGGCCAGGAGCAGAGGCGGGGGAGGGGAGGGGAGGGAAGGACAGGAGAGGGATGGAGGTCGCGGACCCCAAGGAGGCAGCTAAAACTTTTCTCTATTAGGGTTTTCCTTTTTGGCTCTTTGTTTGAAACTTGAAATTCAAAATAAATGAATTATATGAATTAAAAAAACATGTATAAAATAATTATTTCAGTCAATTGAGTCCAACAGGCTGAAGGCCCAGTATTTGATTATTTAAATAAGGCCAGTTAGTCTAAAGTCCACTCCATAGGCCAAACTCTAATTATTAAGTAAATGGTCCTATCTTTTATAACTTTTCTATATGTAATTCAAAAATAAAATTAATAAGAGCATTAGATTTATAACTCAAATCTTTAAAATTATTTATCCTTGCACTCGAGGTCATAGGTTTACTTCTCCCTCCTCAATATTGCTTGTATAAAAAATAATTTTTTTAATTTATAATACATATTTAAATAATCATTTTTTTTTAAGCAAAAGTTCGCATTTAGAATTTCTTCTATTTTCTTCATTTTATTTATAACAAGAAACCTCGTTTCTGATAAACATTTGTTATGATTAATCAAAAGTCATAAAAACTTATAATATTTTTTTTGAAAAAAGAAATTATGATTTCCTTTGAACCAAAGATTTACTTATTTATCAACTTCGTTGTCGTACCAATAAAAAACAGAAAGTAAAAACACTTTTCACCATTCAAACTCTCTTTAGAGAATATTTCATAAGCAAAGTTTAAATATATATATATATATATATATATTCCCCTTCTATTGAGGGATCCTATCTCTTATAACTTTTCTATATGTAATTCAAAAATAAAATTAATAAGAACATTAGATTTATAACTCAAATCTTTAAAATTATTTATCCTTGCACTCGAGGTCATAGGTTTACTTCTCCCTCCTCAATATTGCTTGTATAAAAAATAATTTTTTTAATTTATAATACATATTTAAATAATCATTTTTTTTAAAGCAAAAGTTCGCATTTAGAATTTCTTCTATTTTCTTCATTTTATTTATAACAAGAAACCTCGTTTCTGATAAACATTTGTTATGATTAATCAAAAGTCATAAAAACTTATAATTTTTTTTTTTTGAAAAAAGAAATTATGATTTCCTTTGAATCAACGATTTACTTATTTATCAACTTCATTGTCGTACCAATAAAAAAAAAAAGTAAAAACACTTTTCACCATTCAAACTCTCTTTAGAGAATATTTCATAAGCAAAGTTTAAATATATATATATATATATATATTTCCCTTCTATTGAGGGATCCCTCAATTAATTTTATTTGAGAGACACCCTTTAGGGTTATCTAAGAAATTTTTTTCAACAATTCAAACTATCTATTTTTTAAATCCACATTCATACATCATCCTTGAAAAACATTAGACAAATTGGAAACCGTTTTGTGTTCTACAAAATCAATGAACACGATGCTTTAAGAAAGTACTAAAATTTCAATAATTCAATTGAGTGGTCAAATGATATCGAATTCAAGTGATTTTTTGTAGAGATGATCTTTGAATAAATATCTACAAAATAGACATTTGGATTAGTGAAATACAATATGGAGTGGGCCCTACAAGGTTGTCCCTAAAATAAGCTTATTTGAGGGAATAATTTTATTTGAGGGACACCTTTTAGGGTACCTTATGAATTTGTTTTTCAAAGACCCGAACAGTCTATTTTTCAAGTCTTCATTCATAAATCATCCTTGAAAAACATTAAACAAATTAAAAATCATTAATACATCTAATTAAGACCAACAAAATCAATAAACACGGTGCTTCAAGAAAGTATTTAAATTTGGTTAATTTTTTTGTTTAAAAAACTTTGCTAGACGATTGAAGTATGCAAAAGTGTATATACCAAAAGTCTTATTGTATATATATTTACATTGGAACACAAAAAAAAAAAAAAAAGGGTTCAAAAGACCAACATGGAGGAAATCAATGGAGAGTACAAATGGTAATAATACTTGGACGGATAATTCTTATCCAAGGTGTAGTGCAAGCAGAAGATGATCGTTTTCCTTCTCCTTCATTTCTCTCTCATGATTTTCTTCCACCATCTTCTTCGACCGATAAAATAAATTCATACTTACAAAGTTACATTACTTGGAAAAGTTACCTCACAAAGATATTTCTTGTCTGATAAAGATTGCTAGCCAATGTAAAATCCATCCAAATTTCAGGACATGTAAAGGTGCCGAGTTCAATGCTTTGTTAACTTAGAATCCTCAAATGAATATTATCATCATTAAGTGCAGGTTCAAGTCCGAAAGACACCTACACATACTGCTTAGTATTATGTTACCCATATGTATATTTAGACTAACTTTTCTTATTATAAAATTTTGAAAACTTTGAAGGGGACTTGGTATTAAAACGTTTTTCAAAATTTTATTGTTTTTAATTTTTAATTAATTTTTAATTCTTTTGACCAAATTCCTCTTTATTTATTGTGGGGTTATAATATCTTAATTTTCAGCTAGTATTTTTATATTCAATGCTATAATTTTCTGTTTAAGGGGATTGGATGTCTGTAAAAGGCTATTCCTAATTCACATTTGACACACAACTAAAGTTTGATTCTCTGTACTTCTCTTCTACTACTTTCATATATATTCTGTAATTTCTACTATTATTTTTGGACAGGTTCAGTGTCTTAGAGGCATATATCTGACTTTGAACGTATGTGCTCATAACACACCTTGATCGTGTATATTTGGGATCGTATCTTCAAGTCTTGTAGACTGTCAGTACTTCCACTCTTAGTATAGGCCGGCATGGCAGTCGCCTAGGGCCTCCAAATCGAAATGGCCGCCAACTTTTATGAACCTCTATATATACATATGTATGTTACTTTAAAAATTATACAATACTAATATTATATTAAGCCCAAGTTCTATTTTTATTTTAAAGCCCAATTATTTACTCTAAAGTTAAAAAATGGAAACTTAATAAGGGACCAATTTTTTTAAAGTTAAACCATTTTAATAAGTCAACCTAGTTGAATAGGTTAACCTAGTAGCATATACGTTAGATGGGAAAATCTGCTGTAATCAACAAAAGAAAAAAAAAAACAAGCAATTTATTATTGAATATCTACTGCAAGAGGAAAATATTTTCGAGGCAGAAAAAGAAGGTAAAAATCCCCAAGACTATTCCTTATATTTTATATTGAAAAATACATGGTAGAACAAATTGAATATGCAAGGTTAATTGATACTTTGGCATCGAAAAATGAATGACGAGTGATGTTTTGATGCATTTTATAAAGTTGTTATGTGAATTACATTTTGTTTGTTTCTTTTTAGGTTACAATTCTGACTTTGAGTTCATATAAGTTTTTTAACTTATCAAAAAACAATAAAAAATCGCACAATTATACTCAGAGAGTAGAAGGCCACATTTTGGTAGCTTGGCAGAACCTTTTCTTTCTAGTTACCGAAGAACCAATTTGAAAAAGTTGAATGGAATTTTTAAATTTGGCTCTTCTAAACAATAAGTCCAATTAAAGTTATACTACCATCGTGTCTTTTTGAGCCACACCAATAATCAATAACAAAAACTAACATTTCAGGTTTAATCCCCAACAAAATTGCCTAAAGTTAGCAAAGAACATCACATTAAATAGAAGGTTTCTCAGTCTCGTAATCATCATCTCCTCCAAAATCCTCTCTCTCATAGTCCTCATTATCCAAGTCTAGAGCCATTTGTAATTTGTTTTGAAGATCAAATGGCCATGTCCAAGACATTTACACTTTGCATTGTTGCTCTCTTGGTGTGCTCAATTTGTTGTGAAACGACGAATGCAAAACAAATCGGTTATGGGACAATGCGCCATGATCAGCCGTTTAGGTGCTGGGGGCAACGATGCATTCCTCCACCATCCAACTCTTATAACAGAGGTTGTGAGAAGGAGAAGGAGTGCAGAGGTGGTAGTCGTAAACTAAAATGAGTCTTCCGAAGCACAACATATAACCAAGAAGGGGAGACACCAAGAAATGGCGCTTAAAACACTAAAGAGGGATGCCCATTCTTTTACATAAATGTATTTATTATACTACTCTACATCTAGCCATATTGTGAACATGATGTAATAAAGAACAACATTAATTAATCAATTTCTAAAGAGCTCAACGTGTTGGCAATCTTTTTTAATAATTGATTTAAGTTTTTGTTTTCTTTTATAGTTCACCATATGCAAACATTAAACTACATTTACTTAATCATACTCAGACGTCTTAAGGTAAAAGAATAAATCTATTTGAGGAAGATATGTGAGATTTTCAAAGGACCTTATGCAAGTAAATCTTACTTCTGTGAGAAAAGTAGTTTGCAATTTTGTTGACGAATATGGTAAATTTATCATTCTCGATTGTGAACACTTTATGTGAGATGTTCTATGCATCGGAAATTTGTTTGTTGGTGCTATATAACGGACTCGTTCTCTTATGAATCTTTTAAACTGAGAAAATACCAAAGTTACAACCTTTTGGTAGGTCTAAATCTCGTTTAATCCCGAAAACATGTAACATTTGAACATGTCCAATAATGCAGTAATTTTTATTTATTTATTGTATATTATGTGAGTACAAATACGCATCTTTGAATTGTTTTCTTTTAGTGGTATTTATAACACGATATTTTTATTTAATTATTTTTTGTCCAACCGATTGGGGAAAGGGGTTTGCACAAATATTCCTTAGGTGCCTGGAGTTCGAACCTCTACCCACAAGGGTGGAGGTGGAAGAGCTCAACGACCTGAGCTATACCCCACTAGAAAACACGAGATTTACATTTAGCATATATTAGTTTATAGAGCTTGATATTTCCATCAATAGGATCGATCAGTTGCTTTGAATATGTTGTAAGATTAAAGAAGAAGTCTCCTTGTCAACTCATAGTGCTACACTGTAATCAAATGAGTATTATTCCATGTCTTCTCTCTATGTCTATGATCATGTAAATTTTTGGGCTGTTCCCCAGTAACTCAAATGAGAATCAATATCATACCAAGGCTATAAATATCGTTATTGACAGGACCAGCCCCGAATTTCCCGAAATCTGAGACGAATCCTATGGAAATTCCGACATCACCCCGATGCTGGGCCCACTTACTAAAGACTGAGACTTTCTATCGAAAATTTGGCAGAGTCTCCCCTGTAATGTGAACAATCCCAAAAATTTCAACCTGCATAAAACACCTTTAAAATCCCAACAGGCAGCACGCACAATATAACTTCATGCAATTCACAAACTTGGCCTTCGGCCTTCATATAAACCGAAACGAAACAAAGCGACAAGATCCACACCACACTCAATAAAAGTTTAACCCGCGGCTGCACCTAAGCATTACCCTAGGCTACCTATGTACCCTCCCTGAGGGATCAAGCCACACGTAGTTCTTTCATACGAAATTTCCCAAAACCATCAACATGCAGTCAATTACAGAAATCTCAAACAAAATCTTTTTCAAACATCATTCGTTCCCAACTCAGTATAATAATCCTTAATTCATCTCTCTAATAATCACATAATCTCCCCATACGCCGGAACTACCAACGCCACGTATGGGGTCTATCAACATGCCGGAAAATCCTACTCCACGTGTGACCCCAACATAATATCACAATATCTCCTCATAGGAACTACCAACGTGACGTATGGGGCCTGTCTGTTTGCCGAAAAATCCTATGCCACTTGGGACCTCAACATCATATCATAATATCTCCCCATACGCCGGAACTACCAACGCCTCGTATGGGGCTTGTCAACACACTGGAAAATCCTACACCACGTGTAACCTCAGCATCATATCACATAATCTCTCCATACACCGGAACTACCAACACCACGTATGGGGTCTGTCAACACGTCAGAAAATCCTACGCCACGTGTGACCTCAACATAATATCACAATATCTCCCCATACGCCAGAACTACCAACGCCATGTATTGGGTCTGTCTAAATGCCGAAAAATCTTACGCCACGTGTGACCTCACAATCACAGGATGGCACAAAAGGTAGTGCTTATAGCACTTCAAATTGACATACTCTCAATTATCTAAACTAATAATAAAGGTATTCTCAATTTAGTGATACCAGTCTATAGTAGACTGCAACGTAATTTAATCAGGAAAATAATATTATTTTTAGACCAACGATCATGCACATAAACATAAATTTTATAATTTCAATTATTAAAATAGTATCCTAGAGTTTCCTTCGATACTAATAAACACTCTAAAAGTCTCAACCTAGTCAAATAGCTCAACAATGCTCAAGACCTGTCACTAGGGTCATTATAATCCTCCTAGGAAGGTAAAACTACCTTGGAAGACTCATGGTCAGCCAATGGTAAAACTACCCAAACTTAGTCAAACGGGCCCACGAGGCCCACGACCTCTAGATTCCAATCCGAAAGTTCCTATGTGTTCTACAAGGCTTAAGACACACGTCCTGCAAGTTTGGTCCAGATCGGATGGTCGAATCGCTCACGATCACACGATTGGACGGTTATTGTAATCCTAGCCCTAGGGTTGGCATTTCCGGAGTCTCCGGGACTCCGTTTTACGATCCGTCGACTCCCATACGATCTTAAGAATGTCTAGATTAACATATTATAAATCTAAGACTATCCAACGGTTTTAACCTATCGAACTCGGATAACGCACAATATGCGATATTCGTTCGAGACACAAATGGTATCCAAATTGAAATCCGCCACATGCGCCGACAACAAGGGGATCGCATCGGGACACAATGCCCCTTTCTCTACAATGCCCATGAGCCGCCACATGCGCTGGCAGCACGTGGATGTCTAAAGCGATTAGGCATCGTCGGAAATTCTCAAAATTATGGCTCAAGGTTCCTATCCTAGGTATAACACCCTATTTGGAACTATTTTTGTTCTTGTTCCTACCCCAAAAACCTGACCAGAAGTGGCCGGAATCGCGATCCCAAAATTGGCCGATATCCAAAGCGAAAATCAAGTTACCTACGCTCAAAATCTATGCAATCCTGCCCAACCATCAACTAGATTATGAAGAATGGATGAATTTCCATACCTTGATCGCCAACAATGGCTGCCGGAGGAGAGAGATCGGAGCCGGCGAAGTTAGAGCGAAACCTGGCCTAAAATCACCTTTTTTCAATGGCTAGAGCGGCATCGGCGGAGATGACAGGGAAGGGCCGGGTCGTAACGCGGAGGCTGAGCTGGTCCTTTTGGCACTGATCCTGTCCGCAGCTGTGGCCGGTGGCTGGAGTTTCGAAAAGAGAGAGAGAGACCATCGGGGAGAGAGAGAGAGAGGGCACACGGAGGAGAGAGGGAGAGAGAGAGAGAGAGAAAAATCTGATTTTATCAAACCCTTTTCGTCAAAATTATGATAATGCCACTGAGGGTATTTTGATCGTATCTCTCTCGTTACAACTCCAATTCAAGCCCACCACGTGTCTACGGACTCATCTCGCCGTGCTCTAAGCAAAGTATAGTCGAAATTCCCAAATTCCTTCCCGGTCAAAAAGTCAACTTTAAACCTAATAAAATATTCTATGGGCAAAATGGTATTTTCTCTAAATGAATTAGTATTTACTAATTTATTTAGGACCGGGTCGTTACAATCTACCCCCCTTATAAAATTTTGTCCTCGAAATTTCATACCTGTCACTTGAAGGGTTATGGGCACTGGGCCCGCATATACTACTCGGGTTCCCAAGCTTCATCCTCCACAACCATGTTGGCAGCCAAGCCAAAAGCTCTAGCTAGACAAACAGAGGAAGAGAAAGAACCAAATCATGACTTCGACAAGCCAAAGTTGAAATTGCAAAATGATAAAAAAAAAAAAATTTGATTTTGTTTTTCATAAATAGAGATAAAGGCTAATGTTCTATTGACAGACTTATAAAACAGTTTTATGGTGTTCATTGAGCATGAAAATGGAAAAAATTTCAATATGCAAATGAAAAAAATACCAAAAATAAAAAAGAAGAAGAAAAAGGTGACTCAGTTTGGGTGCGCTCAGTGAATTTGTGTGTGGAAGGTATGTGTTTTATGGTAGATAGAGAATGAGGAAGGGGTTGTGATGAGGGAAGGGGGAATGGATTTCAAGGTGGGCGGGGTTGGTTGACGGTGGCGCCATGGGATTGGGGAAGGTGAGACTTTTTTTTCCCCCATTTTAATTGTTTAAAAGATATATAAAAAAAATTATAATGATTTTTCCATTTTTAAAATACCCTTGAAAATGAAAAGACTAAAATATCCTTAAAATGGATGGAAAATTAAATGGTGTTAAAATCAGATGACAAATCATGGATTTTGAAAAAAATAAGGTGACATTTCTTTTACAAAAACCACTTTATTTTATCACAATGGTAACTGAACAATATTTTATTTGCGAGAATTTGAGGGAATCATTTTCAATCCAAAAAAGTTGTTCGCATTAACTTACTAATAATTAGCACTTGCGAAGTATATATATAGGTTGTCTAGTGCAGCCAATTTTAATGTCATATAATTATAATTTGGCATATTTTTTGATATACCCTATGAAAATGTATTTGTCTCTCACTTTGCTCCCTAAAACTCATTTTGTCTCACTTTATTCTATTTTTAACACATACTTGTCTCACTTTGATATACCCCATTTTTCAAAAAATATTAATTTTAAATTCAAAATTCAAAATTTAAATGAGATTAAATATTAAAAACATAAATAAGTTAAAAATAATTTGAAACTTGAGATCCATAAAAAAAATTGTAAAGAAAATTAATTTTTGAGAAAAAAGAAGCTTAAAACAAAAACAAAAAATGCATCCTTACCCTTGTACCATTTCCTCCCCATCCGTCTCCCCCTCTGCTCCCGTCCTCCTCTTCTCTCTCTCTATGTGTTACCAGCGACCCAAACCTCAAGCCCCCCTCCTAGACCCTCTCTCTCTCTCTCTCTCTCTCTCTCAGCTAATGGTCCCTTAATTAGAAATAATTCACGCTAATATTTCATAGATTAACATGCTTCCTGTTAGAACGATACTCTATTTACTACTGTACTAATTTGAGCGATATTGTCCACTTGCAATAAATCACATCACTTGTAGAATTTATAAGGTAAATGAAACAAAGGCGGTATCTTAGCATATGTTGTGTTGTTGTACAACTTAGTGATGTAGTTCTTCTCATCATATCAAATGTTCTTATTAGCAAAGTGACATTTAGTGTTTACTTTATTGAAGGAGGAAAAAGGAATACAAAATTTTTGGCTCCTTAAACTAAGAAGGAACTCCTCCACAAAGCAAATGAAATTTTGACGATTATGAAATTTATAAAAAAAAAAAATTAAAAGAATTTTAGAAAAAGAAGTTAAATGTAATTGACGTCTATCAAATTCAATTGTACGTAACATATCTCATTAAACAAAACCTATGTAAACTTTCTTCGACCTTTAATCGGCAAAACATGCCAATTTAATGGAATATGGTGGGTGAAGACAGGGGCAGTCCTACACCTAGGGCAAGATAGGCTGCTGCCTACCCCAAAATTTTCAAAAATAAAAAAATACCCATATAGAATAGGCCAACCCATGTGAAACATACAAACCAATATTGCTCAGTCTAGTTGTAAGCCCCTGTACAAGAAGAGCATCTTCTTCTACATTAAAACTCTCCCTTCACCTCCCAACTACTAACCTTAATTGCAATTAAATGTGTTTGCTTTTCCCCATTCCCTTGGAGATGCTCTAAAGGGTATTCACTATTACATTTTACTATTTGCGCGACGAACACGAATTCGTCTCGCAAAATGCACCACAGCGATGGAAAAAAAATATTCGTCGCTCAAACTACTGAAAACTGGTGCGATCAAATTCTTCGTCGCTCAAAATGTCTGAGCACGACACAAATTTTTCTTCGTCGCAGAAAGTGAGGGAAAAAAAATTCGGGTTTTTTTTTTTTGGCGCCAAACACTTGCGCGACAAGAAAAATCATCTCGTAAGAGAACCTAGCGCCATGATTGGACACTTCGTCGTGTAAAGGTGGACACAAAACAGTGGGTCCCGTTATTTGGCCGCAAAAACTTGTGCGACGACAAATTTCGTCACAAAAGACAACTTAGCGCGACGACATCATTTATCATCATGGAAGAAAACGAGGGATTTTTTTTTTTTGCCCCAAAATACTTGCAGGGGATTTTTTTTTTTTGCGCGACGAAAATTAAAATTTTCGGGACGAAAGGTTGTGCAACGAACCATGTCATGTGTTGTGCAAAAGTTTGATGTCAACACGTGCTTGCTCGACGAAAAAGTGGTTTTATGCGACGGAAAAATGGTTTTTCGACACGGCAGTTTGCGCGACGAAATCAAGTGTTTGTCACGCAAAGTCCTTCTTCTTCATATTAGAATTCTGCCATTGCAGAGGCAGAATGCAAAAAAAATAGCATTCTGCCTCTCTCTCAACCTCTTTGCCACTGCCTCTGCTGGGAATTCAATACGTTAATTGGGTAAGTATTTTTTGTCGTTAGTTTAAAAGTATTAATGTAAATTCGTACTAACGCTATTAATTTTGTTCTCATTAGGGATATTTGTAATTAACGATTGGTGGAGAACGATTGAGAAGGTATTTTATTCGTTTTATATATTAAAAATGTTGAAGTTAGTTTGTTATGTTTAATTTTTTTTTTTGTGAAGTTATATTTGTATTATGTTGTTAAATTATGCGTGACGTAGCACAATGTGTTGTGATGTACGAAGTTAATTAAAATTAACTTCGTACTTTTATTTTTATGTTTAGTAACACTTAGTTTCCTGTTCGAGATTAGTTGGATTTCTTGCATGGATGCGTATAGCATGACTGTGGTCCAATTAATTCTTGAATTCTCCCATTATTTGGACAATTTGATAATGCATAGTGTTGTCACGTAATCTACGGCTACATGATTAGGTTTCAATTGTGGAGATTTCGGTGTCATCTCGGTACGTTCTTCGGGTGGTACGTAGGTATTTATACCTATGCCCACCTCAAGAACTGTATCGAGATGCTACCGAAATTCATCCATGTCGAAATCTAATCTCATGTAGCCATAGGTTACGTGATAGGACTATTCATTCCTGAATGGGATAGGGCCCTTACTGGCGGCATAAGGTGACATTATAACTTCGTATGAAGTTGTTGTGATTGTTGTGTTGTGATTGTGATTTCAGGAATTATGAGCAAAAGGTGGATACATAACCCCAATAGATGTGCAGACGAATACTTGGATGGAATCGAGGATTTTATTGAGTTTGCACATATACACAACCCGGGTGCAACTAGAATCCGTTGTCCTTGTAGGAGGTGTAACAACACGTTGTGGGAGTCAATTGAAAATGTTAGATTTCATTTAATAAGGAATGGAATGATTGAGACATATAGCATTTGGAACTTTCACGGGGAATAATTAGACTGTTGGTAAATTTTAACAACAATATTAAAACCTTGCAAGTGCACAAATCAAATGATAGTATAGTAAGCAAGCAAGGGTCGATGCCACGGAGATTGTGATCAAAAGAGATGTTTATCAATGTCACGCAATGAAAATCAAAACAAAGGACTTCCAAACACACACCAACACCAAGGGGGTTTTGATTTGATTTTGTGAATAAAACAAAATAAGGAAAAGAAAACAAAAGAGAATTTAAATTAGAGTTTAAGAGAAATTGGTTTAAAATCAATCAAGAACAATAGCTAGGACTTACTATCCACCTCCAAACAATCAATCAATCCATAAACAACAATAGATAATCAATTTCTAGCAAGCATATGATGACGACACTCACAACAAGATCATGGCATTTGACTCGAGTTGTATGATTCTCTCTTAAGTGTATGTAAAGTGTATGGCATTTACATCAATACATGTATTCTTAATTGAAATCTAGTATGGCATTTACTCAAATTAACAATCAAGAATCCATTAAGATCAAAGAGAATATGAGTGTCACAAAAACCCTAAAACATGGCATTTGTTATTAGGAATTCAAGAATCGATTTCTCATAACTAGTTCTTAACCCAATTATTCGTTGCAAACAAGAACACATTCAATATGGCAATTGACCTATGTTCTACAACAATTTAATTCCAATACATGCTTCTAAGTTAGCTACTCAAAGAAACAAAATATCAGAATTCACATAACATAGAGAAACCAAAATCATCACGCTTGTAGAAACTAAAAATCCATTAAACTTGTTTATAAAATTGAAATCATGTTTAGGGCTTCAAGATTAAGCCCTAACTAACAAGAAATTAGTTACTCATGGTCTTGGATGAACTCAAAAATAAATACATAAGAACTGAAAATTAAAAGAAGGAAGGAAAAGAAAGAACTCGTTGGCAGCTTTCTCCTCTTGCACGGTTGATCTCTTTAGGACGTGAATCCTTTATATCAGGCCTTGGCTCGTCTTTTATATCACTTATATCAGAGTTCTAAACCCTAAAATTGACTGAAAAGTCGTCCAAGAAGTCTTGGTAAACAAGGAATCCAAATAGGAAAGTAAAAATCACAATTCCTAACTCCACTGGGAAATACAGCTCAGCCCAATGTTCACACGATTTGGGGATCTTCGGCCTTGTAGAAAAATCATTAAAAATATATTTTAGAAAGATAAATGTCTTATCTTTCCAACCATATATAGCACGTAACTTGGAAAATTCGGGAAGGCTTCCGTTTCTTCACATTCACGTAACATGTACGAAACTGTCCTGTCTGCACGTGGGCTAACTTTACTTGTAATACTGTACCAATTGGCTGGGTAGAAAATTCTAGAAAAATCATAGATTGAACTTCAAGATGTTAGCTTTCATCTCCAATTGGCCTTGCACTAAAATTCCTCCGAAAAGTTGATTTTCCGACAATTGAGTTTGAACAATATGAAAAACTGTTATACACTGGGTGCGAGAGCTTTTCCGTTCTCACGGCCATTGTGGAGCTAATGCACTGAAAAATAAAGTATCGTAAGTCGAACCTATGTTTCGATTACTTTTTGGGGGTTATTCTACAAAGAGCATGAAACTTTGGATACATGCTCTATTTGCAATGAGTCGAGGTTCAAAATGACATCTCAGAATAGAACGACTAAGATCCCACAAAAAGTCATGCGTTATCTACCCATGAAACCTAGGTTGCAGCGATTGTATATTTCGACGCATACTGTCACAGACATGAGATGGCATAAGGAAAAACGGGTAGATAATGATGTGATGCGGCATCCTGCAGATGGGGAGGCATGGAAAGAGTTCGATCGAACGTTCCCCGAGTTTGCTGCTGATCCCCGAAATGTTAGATTGGGACTTTCCTATGGCCTATTTTCGTATTGCCATATAATTTTCCGCCTTGGAACTGCATGAAAAAAGAACACATAATGATGACTGTTTGATAACTGAGGATCCTGGCAGGTCATTGATGTTTACTTAAGGCCGCTGATTGATGAGCTGAAGGATTTATGGACAAATGGTGTTCGCACGTACGATAAATCAACTGGGAAGATGTTCACTTTGCGGATAGCAGTTATGTGGACTGTGAATGATTTTCCAACTCATGCAATGGTTTCTAGGTGGAGCACAAAGGGTTATATGGCATGTTCTGCATGCAAGGAAGATGTAACTTCTGGTTAGCAAGCTGGAAAAGTTTGTTACCTTGGTCATCGGAGATGGTTGCTATGGGACCACGAGTAGCAGAAAAAACATAAAGAGTTCGACGGGAACACAGAGCGTCACCTCAAACCTAGAAAATGGTCCAGTGATGAGATCTTGAAACAGCTTAACCGTTTGGATTTTGCTCCGTTCAGAAAAACAGTTAGTCAGACCAGACCTTCTACACATATAAACTAGACACACAAGCCTATGTTTTTTGAGCTCCCATATTGGTCGAAACTCAAATTGAGGCACAATCTAGATGTGATGCATGTTGAGAAAAATGTATTCGACACATTGGTGGGCACGATTCTAGATATCGAGGGTAAGACAAAGGACACTATCAAAGCTCGTCTTGATTTGGAAAGAATTGGCATACGAAGGGGTTTATGGATGAATAGGGACAGTGATAAAGCTAGAAGGGATCGTGCATTCTTTTCTATGAAACCAAATGACAAAAAAGAGTTTCTAAAGTTTGTGTCGTCTGTAAAGTATCTCGATGGGTATGCTTCTAATATTACACGTTGTGTGAATGTTGGGGTAATTTTGCTGGACTTAAGAGCCATGATTGCCATGTGTTTATGCAACGCCTACTTCCTATAAGTATTCGACATCTATTGCCGGAAGATGTAGTGAAGCCAATCATGTTGTTGTCCAGATTTTTTTTCCAATTCTAACTTTTATTGACTTTTCATGACTTTATGAAAGTTTTTCACTTCACCTTATAAAAGAAAAAGGACAAGCAAGTTAGGTCAACGCAACAACAACCGCGTGAGACATTATTAAACAAATTGACATATACAAGAAAATGAAAAATGAAAAAAAAAATTTGTTACAAAACATTGGTAAATAAATATATCCAAACCCTTTTGATACAAAGTTTCAAAATTATTGACACAAAACATTTTTAAAAAATGAAAATGATACACAATTTGACCTAAATATGTAAATGGCGCCAAATCCTTGTGCAACAAATCTCTCCTTATCACGCATAGCTTGCGCGACGCAGAATCCACTCGTCACGTAAAGTTACAACATTGCACGACAACCTAACATCCGTCGCGTGATGAAATTTTACGCTATAATAGAATATCTCTCGTCGCGCAAATATATATTATTTTACTGTAATATAATATATACACACATATATATTTGAAATTGACGATCGAATTGGTTCATTGTATTCATATAGGGTCAAGGAGTGTAGCTGTAAAAAATCATCAAAATTGGAGTTCAAAAAACCGTTAAATCATGACTTTTCATTTATAACCGTCGAAAAGTTTTATCCTGTTACTTGATCTCTGAATGTTTTTTTTTTTTTTTCGATTTTTGGGGTCTATGATCTCAAAGTATAAACAAACAAGTTTGAAGGCTGGATTATTGAAACTAGTTTCATAGAATGCGGATGTCATCAAAACCATATATTCACCAATAATGAAGAGTTTCTTTATACTTTCGTTAAATATAACATAACATTATTGGGTATCCCATAGTGTAAAAATCTTAAATTGAAGATCAAATTCAGTCACTGTATTCATATAGGGTCAAGAAATGTAGCGGTAAAAAATCATCAAAATCGGAGTTAAAATAACCGTTAAATCATGACTTTTCATTTATAACCGTCGAAAAGTTTTGTCCCATTACTTGATCTCTTAATGTTTGTTTTTTTTTTATTTTCGGCGTATACTATCTCGAAGTATAAAAAAACAAGTTTGCCTATTGGATCATTGAAACTAGTTTCGGGTTTAGGGTTTAGGGTTTAGGGTTTGCGCGACGAATAATGTGTCTCCGTCGAGTAAAGTGAACAATAGACAACGTTGTGTGACGCTGTTCGTTCTTCGTCGAGCAAAATCGCACTGACCCTTCACTTTCTCTCTCTCCTGCTAAAACCTAAATTCAAAAATTTTGGCAGAATGACAACCTTGTGCGACGAAAGACCTGACTATGCGTTGCGCAAAATCGCACAGCCCTAAACCCTAATTCCAAATTTTGGCGGACTCACGACATTGCGCGATGGAAATTAAAGCCTTTTCGTCGCGCAAGATTCATTTAAAATATTTTGCGCGAAGCTTTTAATTATTCGTCACGCAAAATCGAATAAAATTTCAGAAACGACGTGAGCGCCTCCTTGTTCCCTAGTTTTTGATTTTTTGCCCTAACTCTCTCTCTCTCTCTCCGCTGTCACCTCAGCCCCTTACTACTCTGGAATTTAGACCGGGCCGCCACAACCTACGAACCCTGTAGCTTTCCCACTGTCACCGTTTAGCCTGCCGCCAGAATTTGCTCGGTTTTCACCGAATCTTCACCTGCCTCGTTTTCTCGCCTCCGGCTACCAAATTCGACACCTTAGGTATGATTTCTAGACTATTTTTGATGCTTTAGCTGATGGTTGGGTAGGATTTCATTAATTGTCACAATAGGGCACTCAATTTTAAACCCTAAGTTTCGGACGATTTTTGAATTTAAATTCCGGCCACTTCCGGCCATTTTTTGGGGTAGGTCCGAGAACAATAGTGGCTCCAATTGATGTTTTCAACCTAGGGTAGGAACCTTGGCCCTTAGTTTTTGAATTTTTCGGTGATTGTTATCGTTTTGGACACCCACACCCTGTCGGGGTGTGTGGTGGCGCGTGGGGGTACTGTAGCACTCATGCACTGGGTCCCAGTGCAATCCCCTAGTTGTCACGAGCGTGTAGGTGTGTTCGGATTGGAATTTGGTTACCGTTTGAGTTTCGAACGGATTTTGCCTATTGTGTGATTTCATGGTTTGATATGTTTGGACCGTTGGATCAAATTCAACTTACGTATGTTGTACCTTGTATTTCTAGGATCGTGTAGGATTTGACGGATCGTGTATCAGAGTCCCGGATACTCCGAACTTGCAAACCCTAGGTCAAGAATCTTAATAAAATTGTATGTGCTAACAAATATTCGTATATTTTATTAATTTGTATGTGTATTAATGAAATTATGCAGATGTCAGACCTAATTAGACGTCGGAGGGCGGTGACGACTACACATAGTTTGGAGCCCCCGGTACCTACTTCATCAGCTGCATAAGTGGCGCAGCCTGTTAGCGTCAGGCGACGTCATCGGCCCGCTTGCACCACCGACACCATATCGACTTATGTGTCGGGGTCACAGCCAGGTATAGATTTCCTTCAACTCCAGTTCTTTTTTTGTTTTTTTGTTTTTGTTTTTTGTGTGTGTGTATTTTATAGTTAAATTTGTTATTTATTTAACATTAATGTCATCTTTCTTTGCAGCCAAGAAGAACACGTGAGGGCTGTGTCGGCAGTTGAAGACGGCGAAGGTCACCCGGGTGACCAATAGTCGTATCAACATCGGATACGACGAGCGACATCGGGCTGCACCGACGGCGGAGTTGTATAGCTCCTTGGCCCACGACATTACTCATGTCGTTCTGACCCATTGCCGGATGCAATGGAAGTTTTGGAAGGTCACGCCTGACGAGATCAAGATGGAGGTTCGCGGCCAGTTGTCGGTATGTAAGCCTTTTAATTCTTTTTCTTTCAAACTTTATATATTTCTATTATTTAATGTATGTAATTAATTTATTGCAGACGAACTACAACTTCGAGGACCTCGACGACGAGTCGTTGACGTACGTCAACAGATTCTTCTCTGAGAGGTACAAACAGTGGAAGAACGACTTGCACCACTATTTTGAGGCGTTTGATGATCCGCAAGTTGCTTTTCAGGAGGGTTGCCTGAAGGAGCTTGAGGGGCGGGAGGATAGTTGGGAGTGGCTCTTTGCTCATTTTCAGGCGCCCGCTTTTGTGGTAATTTGTAATATGCATTTCAAATTTATTATATATTTCATACTAATTATATATTTCATTTTTTATATTTCATTTCAATTTCAACTAATATGCTTTATTTTTTGTATAACAGAATAAAGCCAAAGTCAATAAGGCCAATAGGAATAAGAAGACTCTTCTCCACCATTCAGGTTCCAGGCCCTTCTCCTATAGGATGGATGCACGGCGGCAGGTAATAATAAAATAATTTTTATTTAATTTTTAATATGTCATTATTCTTAATTTATTTTTTCGTACTAATATTTTTCTTCTCTTGTTCAATTTAGGGGGGGTCCAAATTCCCAGAGATCGACGTCTTTGGCAACGTTTATGTTCGACCTGGGAATGAGTTGGTCGAGTCCCTTCATGTAAGTATTATTTAATTTTAATTCTTATGTTACGCATTCAAGTTTAAAGGTTATTATATGAATGTTTTAATTTATATTTTATGTTATGTTAAACAGATGATGATGGTGGAGAGGAGCCAGTTGGTTCTTTAGGAGTCCGCCTCCTAACTTCCTCTTGATACTCTGATTGAGTCTATGGATCCTCCACAGGATGCTGGGTTTCAGATCTTGATGGAGACGTTAGATCAGACTCTCGGGAGGAGGCCGGAGACATATTGTTGAGGGATGGGGAATGCCAGGCGGAGGGAATCCAGACCCCGTTCATCAGCGCAGTCAAACAATCAGGTGACTGCTTTGACAACATAGGTGGCCATTCTTCAGAGTCTGATGTCGGTGATTCTGCAGTCCCTTGCACAGTCTGGCATTCCAGTCCTGCATTTTGATGCGCCGACCTCCGAGCCCGTCTACCCCGAGCATCCCCACCAGACAACGGCCCCTGTACACTCCCAGACCTCCGAGCCGCATGTGCCAGACGACAACGTAGATTTTGGAACATTATTTGATTAGTTTTTTATTTTCACTTTTAAATATTTCTCTTGTAGTATACATTTATTTTATTTTATATAATAAATGTATTCTTTACAATTCATTTTATTACCAAAAAAAACAAAATTTATTTTTTTACAAAATTAAACAAAAACATAATATTAAATTTAAATAATATATATATTAATTTTGCACGATGAAACCTTTCTCGTCATACAAATTCACATTTGACAAAATAGAAAAAGTTAATTTTTTTTAAAAATACATATAATTTATTCTTGCGCGACGAAGTCTTTCATCGCGTGAAAAGGATATGCACGACAACGGCAATTTCGTCGCTCAATATCTTTCGTCGCGCAAGCGTTGGAGACACAAATTGAGCGACGAAGAACTCTTTGTGCCACAAATGTCTGCAACACGAATCGCGCAACGAATATTATCCGTCGCGCAGTGTTGTCGCGACGAACCTTATTTCGTCGCACAACGGTTTGTGCGACGAATTGTTATGTCGTCCCTGAACCTTTTGTGCAACGAAGGATAACCGTTGCACAGTTTTGCGTGACGAATAAAAAGAATTGGTCGCGCAAAGTCTTTCTTCACGCTCTTTGCACGACGGATTATGCGCGACGAATTTTCTGTCGCGCTTAAATTTGTGCGACTAAAAATAACTTTGCGCGATGAATATCTCTTCGTTGCACAAATCATAAAATGTAGTAGTGATTATTGGTGGCAATCCAAATTCGAACTATAAATAACAACGTTTTAAATAATAAAAAATCTGTTTAACCCAAACTTATAATTATATTAGCTGTGTCCTTTCAAAACATTAAAAAAATATTGTCATTTGACGCCATTGACTTTGACTTTATCAGTTACCTCCACGTCATTTACAGATTCTCCTATAATGAATTTTGTCAAAAGATTGTTAGGAACAATCAGTAAGGGCTCGTTTGGTACACCGTATTAGACTCTGGATAGGAGTAAATAGTCTATCTCAGGTGTTTGGTGTCAACTTGTATTATTTAATTACCTGACTATTTTATACGGGTTGGGCTTTTAATACTCTCCTTACTTGACTAACTGATACAACCCACACACCCCGGTTTAGATAATACACGCTTAATTATACGGCTAGGGAAAAAGAACACGCGTTCTACGAAAAAAATCAGACGCTCTTTTCATCTTCTTCTCCCTAGGGTTGTTCTCTACTATCTTCTTCACTCTTCTCTAGGTATCCATCTCTCACTCTCTCTCTTTTTCATACTCTCTCCAATATGCTTTATATATTGTAAATTTTTAGTGGAAATTAGGTTATTATTTTTTTTTTTTGGCATTTTTTTTAATCGAATGTTTTCTTTGTATGTGATATAGTGATTCGACGTTGTGGGAATATTTAGATTATTGGTATTAAATAGAGTATTGCCAGTTTTTGTCCAAAAACAAATAACTGTGCTAGTGTTGGTAGTTTAGTTGAATACATACATACCTGACGACTAGGAGAGCAAAATTACAAAATTAAAATTGTATGAACCTGAATTCTAGGAACCATTTTTTTTTCCTTGTCAATTGCTATTAGAAAAGCAAAGATGGACTTGTCTATTAATGACCAAATTAAGGCCCTACGGCTAATTTTGGAGAAAGCAAGTGATGAAAAAACATTCCTGACATTGGATGGTGCTATGAGAAAAGCATTTGTTCTTCTCTTACTTGGGGCGAGGGAGTTGTGATTCACTCTTTGATGTAGTTTGGTTTATGAACAACTTTCTCTTTTGCTCTTATCACCTTAATATGTGATCACTTTGAATTATACATTATTTGGTACTGTTTTTATTAACGTATGCGAATATGTTGGAATTTTTATGAGATACTACAATTATGATAATGGGTTATATTAAAAAAAATCTTCGCAAAAACAATTGAATAACAAATCTTGTCATATGAATCTTACCAAAAAAAAATTTGTGTCATTTGAATCTCAATTTCCATTAAAATTATCAAATATTTTTTTTATTTTTTTATTTATAAATAGTCTGATCTGATGTTATTCGAAACATCACCAAACACAGTATAATTTAGTCATATTATTTATCCGGAACAGCACCAAATGCCTTATAATATTATGGATAAGCTTAGGATCAATATATTAACGCAGTGAACAATATTTATATAAAACAACAAATAATACAAACTGCATGGATGACCTAATACAGTAAAATAAGAGAACATTGACTTTAATTTATGGTAGAGGCTTGCATATTGGCAATGTCTTAAAGACAAAGTTTCGCCCATTTTCAGTGCTTGAAATTCAATTCAATGGATGTCTATCTCCAAGGATTCAACTATCTATAAATCAAGGATCCAACACCGGATCCTTAATCTCTGGCGAACTTAGATGTGCTTCTTCTCCAAAGAGAATGCAAGAAAAATATAAAGTTTTATTTGTTTGTTGGAAAACAAGTTACTTTTTTGATGGTTGGATATTGGGTATATATAATACTGTTTGCGGTTTCAAACACAACAGTTAGAAACCTGTTATAATTTAAATTCAAACTGAAACGATAATTAAAAATGTTCTACTGTAAAAAAACAAAAAATAATTAAATTATTTTTCGGGCCCAACTCTTAGATAAAATCAGCTCGAGTACTTTTTGTTAGAGAAAACCCGCTTGAGTGCTTTGTGTTAGAAATAATCCGCTCAAGCACTTTCTGTTAGAGAAAACCCTCTCGAGGATGTTTTGTTAAAGACTTTTGGGGTTAATCGTTTTATTAGTCCTTGAACTTTAACTCAATTTGCATTTGAGTACCTCAATTTCCAAAATGGTTCCCGTGATCCTTTAACTTCAGTTTTGTTGGGACAAATGGTCCTGCCCTCAATTTTGTTCTGTTAAATACAGGGACGAAATTGTATATTTATATTAAAAATAACCCGCTCAAGCACTTTCTGTTACAGAAAACCCGCTCGAGCATGTTTTGTTAAAGACTTTTGCAAAACTGTGAACTTTCATTGTAGGACAAAAATACTTCATTTGCTTTCAAACTCCAACAAGTATCCTAATCAAGTCTTCGTTGATATATTGGCCTTTTGAGCTTTTGTTTTTTGTTTTGTTTTGAGAGATGCCTTTTGATTTTTCGATACACTAAACAATGAAGAGCCAAAACAATTATTGTAGCAAACTGCTTAAAATATCGGGAAAAGTGGGCTCAAGTTGGGGGCCATGTATTGGTTCAGACATATGGTCATCGAAGATTATGGATGCCAATACTTGCCACTGATTTATAAGTACGGGAGCACACACTACTTTTCTATAAAACAAATTGCAGAGTTCAAAGCCCTCAGCCATTGATAAAAAATGAAAAAAAATAAAATTGATTCCACAATAATAATAAAACAAAAACATAAGCTGAGGTGTGAGGAAATAACAACATAGAACCCCTGGATCAGGGTTGATTATCTCTCTAGCTACTCGGGTTTTGATGGCTGCAGCAGTACATCTTTAACCAACTTCTCCAAATTCAGTAATGAAGAACCTCTTGGACCAGTAGCTTCCTCTGCCTTTCGCTTCCACTCCATGGCGTTCTTTCTCATCTCTTTCCCTTTCTCACCAGACATTAATTCTCGCACAAGCTTCTCCACTTCACTCCTCTTCACATTGCTATCAATCTCCAAGCCAACTCCCCACTGAGTGCACAAGAACCAACAGTTCGTCTGCTGGTCCGCAAAAAACGGCCATATAACCATTGGCACTCCAGCACTCAAGCTCTCAATGGTGGAGTTCCAGCCACTGTGTGTCAAGAATCCTCCTATAGATGGGTGGTTCAGAACTTCCTCCTGTGGTGCCCAACTGACCAACAAACCTCTTTGTTTCGTTTCTTGGGTGAACTCCGATGGGAAAATAGCTGCATCATCCTTCACAAGGTCAGGCCTAATTGTCCACAAAAAGGGCTTTTTGCTATTAGCAAGACCCCAAGCAAACTCAACAAGCTGTTGGGGTGTCATAACAGTAATGCTCCCAAAATTAACATAAACCACCGAGTCGGGTTCCTTGGAATCCAGCCATTGCAGGCACTCAGGCTCTTCTTTCCAAAGGCTGGAACCAATCGATGACAATATAGTGTTCTGGGGAACAATCTTGTTCACAAGCAAGTGATTGGGGCCAATGGTGTAAATTGGAGGAAACATTGAAGAAAGAGCCTCCAACACTTTATATTCCAATGTGTCATAAGTGTTTAAGATGATAGCAGAAGCTTTGGATGCTCTTTCTACCACCCCCAAGGCGAAGCTTAGCATCACGTCTTCTGGATCTGTGGTACGTAGAAAGCTTGGGAGATCTCTCAGACGAATATCCTTCATTCCTGGAATCCAGTCTACCGTGGTGTCCAAATACCCGTTTGTTAGAGAAGCCTCATCTGAAAAAGCATACATAGAATTTGTCATAGCTGCTTACCATTTCTATATCCCAGATTAAATAACAAAGATATAAGAATGTTATAAAATGAACTGGGATATGTGCGAATATTGAGCTGCACGTAAAGTAGATGAGACACAGCATTTAACGAGGTTCGGCTATGCCTACGTCCTCGGAGAGCAGCAACAGTAACCTTTCATTCATAACATAATATGGCTACAACTCTAGTGTTTACAATATGTATGCTCACCTAATTTTTTCTCTAGGAGAATTTCTCTTTGCTCTCTTTCTCTTCACACACTCACCCTCTTTCTTCCTTCCCTTCATCTTCTCTCATTTCATCTTACATTACAAGCAAATAGAATGCCTATTTATAGGCAAAGCAAATGGCTTGGTTTGGTGGGTGTGTGATTTGGTTTGGTAGGTGTGTGGTTTGGTTTGGTGGGTGTGTGGTTTGATTTGGTGGGTGTGTGGTTGGATTTTGTGTTGAACTTGAATGTTAGTTGGCTATGTGGGCTTCACCCATTCTTCTTTACAACAAAGAATTCTTTCTTATAGGCTTAATATTTGTACATAAATGGCCATCTTTCCCAACAAATTACAGACGTGGGCTTCAGAGCATCACATAATTTCCCCAAGTTATATATATATATATATATCCTTCTCCATTGCGAACTTCTAAGATGCGGAGTGGTTGCGAACTTTTGTTTTTAACCGTTGGATGGCTTGTATGGTTTAGATTTAAAACAAAGTTTAATAACTCATTTTTCTCTCTCTTCCCTTTCCTCTTCTTCCGCGAGTTCACTCATCTCTCTCTCTCTCTCTCTCTCTCTCTCTCTCTCTCTCTCTCTCTCTCTCTCTTTTTGTCTTCTTTTCCTTTCCTTTGTCAGATATTTTCCTCCTTTTCCCTCCTGTTCCTTTTTCTCTCTGTCTTATTTTCTTGTTAGAGTTGTTAGAGTTGTTAGAGATGCAATTCCACATGCGTGTTTTTCCTGAAATTAGTAATTTCTTATGTTGGGAATTTTGGCTAATTGTTGGAATCAGGTTTGACTAATTTGTTGATCTGGTACAAGATAGAAAAGGAGGAAGACAAAGGAAGAAGAGCGAAAAGAAGGAAAATAAGACAGAGAGAAAAAGGAACAGGAGGGAAAAAGAGGAAAATATCTGACAAAGGAAAAGAAGACAAAAAGAAAGAGAGAGAGAGAGAGAGAGAGAGAGAGAACTCGTGGAAGAAGAGGAAAGGGAAGAGAGAGAAAAATGAGTTATTAAACTTTGTTTTAAATCTAAACCATGCAAGCCATCCAACGGTTAAAAACAAAAGTTCGCAACCACTCCGCATCTTAGAAGTTCGCAATGGAGAAGGCCCCCATATATATATATATATATACACACACAGTTCCTCTCTCATCCGGATCCGTACGTTATTACCGTGAAGGTGCCATTGTAAACAATGAGGAAAATAGGGGGGAGTAGTAGAAAACACAAAACGTCCACACTGTAATAATGTCCGGACCTCCCCATGGGAGGTAGTTATTTGGTACTCCAATACTCATCATTCACTGTAATTCCAATCTTATCTTTTTAAGTTTTCAATCTCATTTTCATAAGTCTGAGATGAAAAATAATTAAAAAAAATAAAGGAGGGTGAATGAATTTTTTTTTTCGGGGGTGAACGATGAATATAATAGTTTGCCAATCCCTAGACATATGGGTCCCTACATTTTCTATTTCTTAGACATATACACATCACTCTATAAATCTATATGTAAAACCCAAATTCAAATTTATATGACCATTAGGATATAGGAGGTCATAGTATTCCTATGTTTTTACATTGTTGCCACCAAACTTCATATTTTATTTATAATTTATTTCAAGCATTTCATTAAGTACTATTAATAGCATATCAATCACCTCATTTCTTTCGGTTGACATTCTCTCTAGCATATCGCTCCTAAAATTACAAACAAAAAAAAAACTGTAAATTACATATCTAATAATGTACCTATAAAAAATATAAATATAAATATATACGTAAAGATATATAGGTATATTAATTACGAAAAAAAATTTACAGCAAAATAGGTACACAATAATTCATAGAAAACATAGATACACAATAATTTATAGAAAATATAGATACGCAATAATTTATAATAATAAAAAATAGGTAGATTATTATCCATGAAAAAACTAGGTACAATAAATAAAATCCAAGTTCTAAAATAGGTAGATTATTATTCGGGAAAGATGGAACAAAATTTCAAAAATGCAATAAGAAAAACTGCCTTTTTCGGCCAACAATTGTTGACTGTATTAATGAATTATAATAATAAAACGGATAATTAATTGCACACAAAATTGTAGAGGAAATCACTACAATAAATTGGGTAACTAAAAATTAAAATACCACCCCATTACACGTTGAAATATAAATACGGGTATTTTGACAATCAAAAAATTATAATAAATCAGATATTGAAATTAATTTTTATTTATTTATCAAAGATATTGAACTTAATAAGGTAGTCATGGGTTTTTACTAATAAAAATTGGGTATTATTTATAGAAACAAAAAGTGAAGGGTTGCAGGTAAAATAAGTTGAATTTGAAGGGTGTAAGCCAAATTTACTATTAATTTAATTACTTTTCATATAACAACTAATACAAATAATAATATCACAAAATTTCAATTTTACTGTATGCGTGCCCTTTATTTTTCATGTAACATAACATGTACCTCTGAGTGGTGTAAGACCTTTGTCAATAAGTTGACGATAATGAGTGACGCCCGTGAAGCTACATGCACTTGCAGTCCAGAACAGCGCCACCGGAATTCCAAGATCTTCACCCACTTTGACGGCGAATGACATGATACCATCCGAGACAATACAGGTCACCGGTGGGAGGGCCTTGTCTAGACTAAGGTTAGCAAGCAGGTTGTGAAATGGTCCTAAGCAAGTCTTGCTTGTGGAGTCACAAAGAGACGGGATGTCTTGCGTAGCATCAGCGTCCATAGGGAGCAGACCATCGGGGATGGCTTCGAAACAGAAGTCCTGGGAGATGTAGAAAGCGGAGGGGCCTTGGGATTTGAGCAAGCGTTTGTGGTTGTACTCACTGTTGACAAAGGTTATGTGAAAGCCTCTGTGATGTAGGAGCTTTGCAAACTTCATCATTGGGCTTATGTGACCTTGAGCTGGGAATGGGAGACACACAGCATGAGGCCTCTTGCTAACTTCTACTCCTACGCCATCCATTTCTATTTCTCTCTCTTTTCTATCTTAATTCTTAGTTCTTAGGGTACTGCGTGTGTGAGTTAAAGTACTGCGAGAGATATAAACTTTATAGGAAATCTAGATCTGCATTACATCTGTTCTCTTGGCAGTATACATAATATTCGAGATATTTTTACCACCATGATCTAGTTTTAACTTTTGGTAGATTTATTGTTCCCATCTGAATGATTGGATTGGACTCAATGGCCCTGAGTTCCAAGAGATATCGCGGAAATTTCAAGCCTTTATTTTCAAAAATATCACGTCCACATATAAATTTCTCATACACGACACACATTTCTGACCCCAAAAAAAAAGTTAATACATTCCTTTAATATAGGGTGCTTATTTTTCCACTCCCCTTTTATTACACTCCCTTTTATTTTTTTTAATACTTTTTACTATAATATACAAGTGAGGGTAAGTGAACAAAAGAGATGTGTGGGAATATACAATTTCCAACAAAAGGAAATGTAAATGGACAAAAGTGGAGTGGGAAAACTAGCTCCCTTAATATATTGGGCACAAAATGTCACATCTCGAGACCGGCCATGCCGTAACACGATATTGTCCACTTTAGGCCCCCTCTCTACTCTCACGGTTTTGTTTCTAGGAACTCATGAGCAACTTCCCAGTGGGTCACCCATCCTAGGATTGCTCTACCACAACTCGCTTAACTTCGGAGTTCCCAAGACTCCAAAGCCAGTCAGCTCCCAAAAGGCCTCGTGCTAAATGGAGGCGGGCATTATAAGACACATCACCCCCTCTCCGTTGGATTATAAGACACATCACCCCCTCTCCGTTGGTTGATGTGGGATATTACAATCCAACCCCCTTAGGGGCCCGATGTCCTCGTCGACACATTCGCACCACATGGCAGAGTGGCTCTGATATCAAATTGTCACATCCCGGGACCGGCTCCGTCGTAGCATAATATTGTCCGCTTTGGGCCCCCTTCTCTGCCCTCACGATTTTTAATCTAGGAACTCACGAGCAACTTCCCAGTGGGTCACCCATCATGGGATTGCTCTACCCCCAACTCGCTTAACTTCGGAGTTCCCAAGACTCCAAAGCCAATGAGCTCCCAAAAGACCTCGTGCTAGATGGAGGCAGGCATATACATATAAGGCACATCACCCCTCTCCGTTTGTCGATGTGGGATGTTACAAAAAAGTTGTGAACAAAAAAGATGATGTGATGTGGTAGAAAATTGGAATATTGATTGAATGGTTTCTGTTCTGATAAAGGAATGCAAAATTCCCTTTCCAACTTTTGTCTGTCTCTCACTATGCTCACTTTTCTAGCCAGCAATCTCCTTATGCTTTTATGTCACATCAGATTTACTAATCTTAATTAATTACCATGTCCATGGAAACTGCAAAGGGGTTTGCTCATTATAAAGTTTGTTGCCATTAGTTAGCAAGGAAGAAGACATTTAATATTTTTTTAACAGTGGCAAAAAATGAAAAGAAAATCAAACCATTGGCTGCTGCAGCTCATAGCGTTTGTTTCTGTCATGGCAGTTTTGGTAGGAACTTGTTGCCAAACCAGTCTTCCTGCAACACTTGTTCTTTCAATTTCAGTTGTATTTCAAGGTTCACTACTACAAAACAGCAAAAAGACGACGGTAAATCATTGTCGTGTATTCGGTTTTTCAATGGTCGTGGAATCCACCGTCATCTTTTCCCTCATAAACTACGACGCTAAATCACCGTCGTTGTTAAAATATACAACGTCATCAACAAATACAAAACGACGTTTTTGTACTGCAAAAAGATCTAAAAAAGCAGTCGAGGATGAGAATAGACGACCAACTCTCTAAAAAAATCGTCGTTAAAAAGGAAAAATATGACACATATTAACATAACAAGGCCGCAAGATAGACATACAACGACGAAAATTAAAATAAGACGCCGTTAAATATCATTTTCACGACAATAAAAAATATGACGCCTTTAAATACATTAGAAGACGACGTTATTGATTCCTACTACGTCGCCTATATAAAAACAGCCGTCGTAAAATAAATTTTCCACTTCGATTTTTCTATAAAAGATGACGGGGAAATAGTTGTCAGTGTCATTATTTACGACGTATGTATTTATAGAGTAGACGTTGAACAACGAAACAACGTCGGTTACAAATATATGAGAGTCGTATTACAAAATTTATACGCCCTATTTTCAGAAACAAACAACGACGATAAATATTAGACGTTGTTAAATAAAACAACGTCGAAAACAAATAAAAACAGACGTGTTTAGTCTGCTAAAGTTTTAAAAAAATAGTCGAGGATG
>NW_023010121.1:0-46490 GCF_902201215.1 Prunus dulcis
TTTGCTTTTTTGTAGTAGTGCTTTCTTTAAAATGTCAATGTGAAATTTGAGTGGTAATGCTCTTTCACTCTCTGGTGCTTCCTATCCCAAAGAAGTTTCAGAGGTGGTTATCCACATGATCTCTGTTCAACACTGGTTCCTAAGTTTTATGGATCCTGTCATCTTCAACTTTGAGTGAGCTGAGATTTAGATACACAAATGGTTTCCAAAAAAAGAGATTTAGATACACGTGGAGTTTGCTTTACTGTTCTTGCACTGGTTGTATTTTATTGTGTATATTTTCTGTTATCTTGTTCTTCGTGTGTAATCTTGTAATTGTCTCTCATATATTAATGGATCTACTCTGTTCTAAAAAACATTAAATTAAAAAATATTTAAATTTCAGAATATGGATGCTACTAAAAGTCGTCCGTACATATGATTCGTTTTTCTTTTCCCTTCTAACATCGTTTCTTATCAGCATATATTTCAATGAAGGCGACCGTTACAATGATGCAAGGAAAAAGAAGGGAATTCTTTGGTGCATTTTCTTCTCTTCATTAACGAGGAAATATGCATTTATAATATCATGTGTTGCAGTGTCAATAGATCCTTTGTTCTCTGGGAAATAGCTGAAAATGCCATCATTTTTATAATTTTAACTAAAAATACCATCCATTCTCAATTTTTTTACAACTACCACGTATAAATACATTTTTATTGTGGTTTTTCAGAAATTGGGTTCTCTCTCAACTCTCTTGGCTCTATCTCTCTCTTCAGCCCTTCTCTCTCCCTCGTGTAACTCTCTCTCTCTCTGACGCAATCTTCTTTCTCCCTCAGCAGTGGCTATTCATCCAAGCTTAACTCCACGGTTCACATCCACGAGGTACTGTTCATCTTCCTTGTCTTTGAAATTTAGGGTTTTTGTGAATTTGGTTTATGGTGTATGGATTTGTAAGAAATTGATTTAGGGGTTTCTTCGAAATTGGTTTTGGGTCTCAATTACTAATTAATACCAAACACTTTAATTATCACCATGTTCTCAAATTTCAGGCCACAATTAAGTAAGAGAAAATCCATTATTTGTGCGCAGTCATACCCAATTCCTTTTCTATCTCTCTGCCTCCTCTGGCTCTGTTTCAGAAACCTGGACAATCCATCCTGACGCTGCATGTGTGATGAACTGCTTGTCGTTGTCGCACTTTTCACGCAACCACCATTTTCAGAACGAAGGGTCGTTTCGTGGAAAAGAAAATTGGACCTTTCGTGTGGGGTTAAGTGCATCAACTTAGAATCAACGAGATTCCATATTCAGCTCTGCTGATCTCGAAGCAAAGCCAGCAGCAGCATCAGCAGGAAGACGACATAGTCTCGTTCACGGAGGAAGTCAGAAGCTGAACCGGTTGTGGAGCTGGCAAAAGATGCCTTCTATGTAGTGCGCAAAGGAGATATTGTTGGTGTTTATAAGAGTTTCGGCGATTGTCAGGCTCAGCTTAGTTCTTCGATAATTTTACATTTTTCTATTTCTGGGTTGAATGGGTTTAATGTGCTTGAACTTCACTTCACTTCACTCTTTCTTTTTTATTTGGAATTGTGGCAGATATTTGATCCTCCTGTTAGTGTGTACAAAGGGTACTCTTTGCCTGAGGACACGGAAGAATATTCATGTGGACTTACGAATGCCATTTACATAATCGCTGCTGCAGATTTGAAGGACGATATTTTCGGCAAGCTTATGCATTGCCCTTTTCAAGTAAGAGTTCACTTGCTACCTTCTGCAATTCATTTTCCGATTTCGATTTCAAAAAGGCAAACTTTTCACTGTGTGCCATTTGGAATTAAACTCCTAATTAGACTTCCAATGGACCAGTGAGATTTAGGCTTCCAATTTCAACTTCAAAAGTCCCCCTTCCAATTTCAATTTCAAAAGTCCCCATTTGAAATTGAACTCCTAATTGTGCTTCCAATATACCAGTGAGATTTATCATTTATGGCATAGCAGTTGATTGTGCTTGTATCTTGTATTGTAGATTATTTTTTATAATTGTCAGCTCCTTTGCATGTTCTGGAGTAAGATAAACAATGTACTATGCGCAACAGAGACACTTTTAACTTTGAGGTTGAAGAATGTAATAATTAGTCTGAGCTCAAGCTTTTTTGGACGGGTGTTTTTTGAATTAATTTGAGCTGCTTCTTCATGCATCTCGTACTAATTATCTATAGATTGGGGGTATAATTTACTTCTTTTTCACTTCAGGATCCAGGATCTTTGCAAGGTGAAGCATCTGTCACGGATGCACTCAAAAAGAGATCCCATGAAGTGCCAGCATCAGATAATTTTGGTGAGTTCATAATCATGGCTATCTCTGAAGTACCCTCATTGAAGAAAAGGAAGAACAATTGTCTTGGAAATGCTATTACTTTCTTATTCCCGACTATCTACCAGTAAAATTTGTTGTATTCTTGAGCGTTTCTATTTCTTTATACTCGTGTGTTTCTGGGCATTTTCTATTTTGTTTCTTGTTTCTCCCTATTCAAATGTTCAGCTTATTCTGTATTGTTAATTGTTTGGGTTTGCGTATAATATGATATAACTACAACTTAAAGACGTTGGAGGTTGATTATATTGTGTGCCTTGTGCGTCAGATGCATTTTGATTTTGCTGCCTTGGTTTCTACTTGTTTTAATGCTTTGCAGGAAGTAATTGGTTCATCTTCCTTTTTCAGATGATCCATTGAGAAAGCATGTCAAGATAGATCATTCCACTCAATCATTACCCTTAGATTCTGTAAGTTGAATTCGTGGTGGTAATGCCAATGATGTCTGATGATTGGAAAAAAGCTTTTATTTTTTTTATTTATTTTAAAAGATACTATAAATATAAAGGGAAATAGCTCTAAATGCCACCATTTTTATAATTTTAACTGAAAATACCACCTCTCCCCAAAAATTTTGCAACTATCACCTATAAATATATATTTATTGTCCACTTATTGCACACATATCACTTTTGCTAAAATTTTGTTCTCTCTTTGTCGCTCAGCTCTCTCTGTCTCTATTGCTCAGCTCTCACTCTTTGTTCGATCAGCTCTCACACTTTCTTCTCTCTTTTACTGTCGTGGGAAGCTCTAGGGGTTCTCTTGCACAGCTATCTCTCTCTTTGTGAAGCAGTGGTCTTCCTCTTCCATCGTTCACCTGCAAAAGGTACTGTTCATAGTCAATTTGAATTGGTTTATGGGTTTCTCTGAATTTGGGGTTATATTGCATGCAGGCAAGCAACCCTGACAAGGTACGAAGTGAATATAAATCATTCTCAGGGTAAAGTGCTGCCTAGTGTAAGAGTTTCAGATCCAGGTCTTCTACTTAAACCTGACGAACCAAATTTAGTATGAACTACATCTTTGAATCCCTGATTGCATCTTTGAGGTCAAAGCAGAAAAAATGCTAAACTACATACAGTTTAAAAAATAATAATAATAAAAAGTCGAGGTTTTATGAATTAGTTGACTATTCTTTTTATTTATTTATTTAATTTTATACTTTTATACTTTTTGTGAAGTCTTTTTCTCTTTTTTTTTTTTTCAAAGTTCCCCTAACTTGGCATAGATGCATGTATGCACGTGTGTACTCAGAACACAAACTCCTTCATAACTCAAAAGAAGGGTCGCAAATGTTAGTTTTTAACTTGGAAAAATAAAATAAAATTGAAAGTTACTTTTGGGAAATGTTGAACTTTTAGAATGAATATGGCTTCAGTGCAGAAGGCTTGATAGTAAATAGAAAATCTATATGTTGGGGGTTTTTTGGCTAGCTAAAAATATGTGAGAAATGATGAATCCATCTGATTGCAGCCTATTTAATGTTTAATACCTTCATTAAAAAAAGGTTGTTGACAGTGCTTTGACTATCTTGCAGATTATAATGGCAAAACCAGCAGGTGACCCTAGTGAGAGAGATCAGCATGCAGGGATGGATGAGGACTAATTTTGTGTGTATGACAATTGACTATCTTTGCTTGTATTGCTCTATGTTAGGGATCTTTTGTTCCATTTTAGTAACAATTTTGTTTAGGAGAAAAAGAAACATATTGCAGTTCATGCTTTGTAAATGCCACTCTTCTGTTATGATGGACACGTGGTATGCCCTTGTTGGGTAGGTTTTGGATTGAAACCATGGTCGAGTGCTTGAGCCATGTTTAGTGTGAAGCTTGAATGGATTTTCTTTTATGTTGTATTTGGCCCTTGTCTTTTCAAGCATGCCAAAAATCATCCTAGTTTTGTAATATGTGGTTTGTGTCCAATTAATTTACTGTGGACCTTGCATTTTTGTACCCAATATTTGATAGCTGCCTTCTTTTGAACGAAGATTCATTGAGGGAGAGAATTACTTTCCTTTTGAATATGAATCGATGTGCAACTCCAACTATCATTTCAAAGGTCAACATCAATTCATGCTAATATAAGGATGGATAACAATTGTCGTGTCCATGAGATTTGAATTCAGGATTACTTTTCAACGAAGTGGAGACTCTGTTATTAGACCAAATGGCCATTGACATACGATATAATAGCAATATTAGGCCAATACATGTACACTATAGAGGCAATATTAAAGCAATATAACCACAATACGATAGCAATAGTATTACAATATCACCTATAAAAATATAATTATTGTCCACTTATTGCTGATTTTTCACATGTTCAGAAATTTTGTTCTCTCTTAGCTCACTCGGCTCTCTCTCTCTGGCACATCTCTCTCTCTTTGGTATCTGTTTATCGCAGCTCTCTGTCTCTCTCTTGTCTCTCTCTCTCTCTCTCTCTCTCTCTCTCTCTCTCTCTCTCTCTCTTTGCTCTCTTTCTGTAGCGCAGCTCTCTCTCTCTGTCTCTCTCTAGCTTCGTTCTGCCTCTTTCTCCCCTTATTCGCTCTCTGTCTCTTTATTCATACCTTCCTTTTTTTGTAAATTATTTTTTAGTTGTTATTATTTTTTAAAATAATTTCTTACAATGTCTTACGATGCAATTATGATGCACCTGACTGCCTGTTTTTGAAAGGCACGTTGTTTCTTTCTCCTCCTCGTCTTCTTTTTGAATGCAATATGGCCCAAACCGTAAACCCATTGATGAGCCGTAGTCAATATACATACACTAGAGAGGCAATATTAGGGCAATATAATGGCAATACGATAGCAATAGCATTACAATATACATGCAATACGATGGCAATATGCATACAATATGTATACAATACACAGGCAATATTAGTACAATACACATGCAATAGGACAGCAATATTAAGTCAATCTACATACAATACACACACATCCATTACAGACTACAATTTAGACATGGAAAATAAATCGCCACCGAACCCTAACAATACTATCCCAAGAAGCAAAAATTATTTCTTTCATAAAACTTGACAATTCAATTGTTATTACATAGTCAACCAATCTTTGCTCTATTACATACATACTTCCTACCTATAATTATAAATAATGGAGAGCTCACAAATTCTACTAATTTGATCTTAACTTCATCAATTTGTTCTTCGTTGTATGAGTTAGCTCTCCCTTCTTGCACATTTTCCAACTTGTTCTGTTCTCCTCCCGGGTAGCAATATCAGCAACAACAGGTTATCTACAGATCTGAAATCATAACTGCACATGATTCTCAATTAGCAAAGAGGAAAACCATTTTCTTTTATATGTGACAGTTTTAAAATTTTTGGAGAGGGATGGTATTTTGACAAAAAATTATAAAATGGGTGGTATTTTGAGCTATTTCCCTATAAACTATTATAATAATGTTCCTGGGGTCAAATAGTTTACTGTTTTAAGATATTATGAAATTGACTACTAAGAAAGCAGGTGACATAAAAACAGAAAAATGATCAAGAAATCCTTTGTGGGATAATCCATTATCCAACATGGAAGCTTTCGGCCAAGCAGCTTTGAGAAAAAAAGGAAAACAAGTGCTTCATCAATTTATGTGCTGTAACTTCAATGTCATTTCAAATTTTATGATGACTGAAAGAGTTGTCTTTATCAAACGAAATCAGAGAACCACAATTTTAAAGATTCTAACATAAATGAATTACCTGAAGTTTAGTAATCAACCCTTTCTTCTCTTCTTCAAACTCTCTGATCTAGTATTCAGAGAAAAAAAATATAAGAATACCTAGCAGTGAAAGGATTAAAGAATGACAAAATCAGACAATGAATAAACCGGCTAGCATACCTGAGCCCTTAATTTCCTAATCTGTCCTTCTTGAGCAGCCTGCTTTTTTGAAAGCTCTTCACCTGGTACATAAAAATGCAAAAATGAAGGAATTTCCATAATTATTGATATGATTGCATAAAGAAACCCTCCTTGCATCCACAATAGAACATTGGCTACGTTGAAATTCACTATGAGGCACAAAATATGTAGAACATATTGAGCTTCTCAAGAGAAACAGAGACAGACAGGGACAGAAAGAGACCTTCAGCCATAACTTGATTAATTATTTCATCCTTTTCCTTCAGAAGAGCAGCTGCATCACTTTTCTTATTCTGCTCCCGCCGAAGCGTGTCCCTTTCCTTTGTAAGAGCATACACCTGCAATCATAAGTTGGCATAGCCCCTCCAATTATCAGGAGCTGAATTAAAAATAGGCAAGTACCAATTTCATCAAAAACATAACGGGCACATATAACACCTAGATCAATCCAAGCACGATTATAAACAAGACTTTATGAGAAGACCTACCTTCCTTTCAAGTGTTGCAACCCTTTGATGGTATTCCTATCGCAGTGACTCGACTTCTGCATTGGATTTTCTCTGTTCAATTATTTTCACCAGTTAATATGTGAACATCTATAAGAAAAATAATTATTAAAATCACAATACTATATGGCTGATAAAGCAAATTGGGAAAGAAAAAAAAAATTGATAATGAGAATGTGAACTAGTCAACCATGGTTGGTTTCAAGAAATACCAGAAATTTTCCAAAACATGAAACATATAATTAGACAACCATCAAATTGTATGTGCAAACTTATAATTCCATAACATGATTGTTACACTGACAAAGATCAAGCATCAGGAATGCTTTTGGGCAAAATGAATAGTCCAATTAGAATCTATGCCTTTATTTTGCATTTACACACAAACAATTTTGAAGAAAACGTTGAAATCAAAATTGAAAAAAGAATGCATTTTAAAATTTAAATATTAACTCAACATAAACCACTCGCAAGAGGAAGTAGCATGAATATAGCAAAGATATTTTCATCCAACAATTCTCCACGGATGCTTCATTCAGTGACAAGCCAAGGGGGCAACTACCTCCCTATAAGAATTTCCGTGATTTCCCTATATGCTGGGTTATAAATGGAAGATGGTAGCAAATACAAGTGCATTATACACCAAGAGTGAAAAATCAAAGTAAAACATGCATGATCAAGCCATTATTTTATCTACTCAAATGAAGGTATAAAAATATTACAAAATGCATACCTTCAAATCCTCGATCGCAGATTTTAATTGTTCATTTTCATTCATAAACTTTGCAATCTCATCAGCTTTTGCCTGGAAAAGAATCAAATATATCAGACGTTCAGAACTGTAGATATACATACAATTGAACAGACATTAACAATGTAACATAGCTGCACCCAGAGAGATCCACAATGAAGAAAGAGTATAATAATTCTTCTCTTGTATTTGTTGCTGCTTTAACTTAATTACCATATACAGAAATACAAAATGTTTCTATTTTCCTAAATCAACAGACACAGACACAGACACACACCATCTGCAAGACTAAAGGTGTTCAGGTTAACTAAGCAAACTTCATAAACCTCCGATATATGTAGACAGCGCTTCTAAATTAAAGAAATCCAGTCAAGAAGTTCAGTAGTATTGTCTCAAGTGTTCCACTAAATGAACAGGGATAATAATAAATGGTTGTGATCTTATGAGCTCTCAAATAAGATGCTACCTAATCATTCATCATGTACCTGGGCCTGTCTTGCAGCACCTTGCAATGCAGCTTCCATCATCTTCATCTCCATCTTCACCTTCTCCAATTCAATCACTGAAGAGTCAGACGCATTTTCCCCTGAGCTCAGATGTTGCCCTTTAACATCAGCTTCATTATCATCAGCTTGTTCTTCTCGATGTTCTTGACACTCTCCTGGAGCTTATTCACGGCCCCGGCGAGATCGGGGAAGTTCCCCAAAGAGACTTTCCCACTGAACCACGCCATTCTTTAAACAAAATACCGAATCAGATTCAATTCAAATTCAATTATAAGAACCAACCTAAAAAACTGAAATCAAATTTGAAAACTGATCGAGATCCGATTCCAAATAGGTCGAATCAGAAAAAGGCAAAAGAGAAATGAACCTGGTTGGGGGGGTCCGATTAATTCCTGGTGATTCAAATCATGGCGTATGCTTTTTGAGCTGAAGAAGGAAACTTCTGTGAGATTCGCGGCTGGTTTCACGAATAGAGAGTGGTTTTGTGGAAAGAGACGGACAATGAGGGGTTGATCCGAATTCTGATTGATCTGGAGAGAGAGACAGAGAGTTGTGCTAGAGAGAGAGAGAGAGAGAGCCAAGATAGAGAGAGCCAAGAGAGACCCAGAGAGCTGTGATAGACAGATACCAAAGAGAAAGAGAGTTGTGCCAGAGAGAGAGAGAGTTGTGCTAGAGAGAGAGAGTTGTGTGAGCTGAGAGAACAAATTTCTGAACTTGTGAAAAATCAGCAATAAGGGTACAATAATTTTATATTTATAGGTGATAGTTGTACAAAAATTGGGAAGGGGTGGTATTTTTAATTAAAATTATAAAATGGGTGTCATTTTCAGCTATTTTCCCAGAATCTAAGGGTAATGATTGAGTGGAATGATCTATCTTGACATGCTTTCTCAATGGATCATCTGAAAAAGGAAGATGAACCAATTACATCCTGCAAAGCATTAAAACAAGTAGAAACCAAGGCAGCAAAATCAAAATGCATCTGACGCACAAGGCACACAATATAATCAACCTCCAACGTCTTTAAGTTGTAGTTATATCATATTATACGCAAACCCAAACAATTAACAATACAGAATAAGCTGAACATTTGAATAGGGAGAAACAAGAAACAAAATAGAAAATGCCCAGAAACACACGAGTATAAAGAAAGAGAAACGCTCAAGAATACAACAAATTTTACTGGTAGATAGTCGGGAATAAGAAAGTAATAGCATTTCCAAGACAATTGTTCTTCCTTTTCTCCAATGAGGGTACTTCAGAGATAGCCATGATTATGAACTCACCAAAATTATCTGATGCTGGCACTTCATGGGATCTCTTTTTGAGTGCATCCGTGACAGATGCTTCACCTTGCAAAGATCCTGGATCCTGAAGTGAAAAAGAAGTAAATTATACCCCCAATCTATAGATAATTAGTACGAGATGCATGAAGAAGCAGCTCAAATTAATTCAAAAAACACCCGTCCAAAAAAGCTTGAGCTCAGACTAATTATTACATTCTTCAACCTCAAAGTTAAAAGTGTCTCTGTTGCGCATAGTACATTGTTTATCTTACTCCAGAACATGCAAAGGAGCTGACAATTATAAAAAATAATCTACAATACAAGATACAAGCACAATCAACTGCTATGCCATAAATGATAAATCTCACTGGTATATTGGAAGCACAATTAGGAGTTCAATTTCAAATGGGGACTTTTGAAATTGAAATTGGAAGGGGGACTTTTGAAGTTGAAATTGGAAGCCTAAATCTCACTGGTCCATTGGAAGTCTAATTAGGAGTTTAATTCCAAATGGCACACAGTGAAAAGTTTGCCTTTTTGAAATCGAAATCGGAAAATGAATTGCAGAAGGTAGCAAGTGAACTCTTACTTGAAAAGGGCAATGCATAAGCTTGCCGAAAATATCGTCCTTCAAATCTGCAGCAGCGATTGTGTAAATGGCATTCGTAAGTCCACATGAATATTCTTCCGTGTCCTCAGGCAAAGAGTACCCTTTGTACACACTAACAGGAGGATCAAATATCTGCCACAATTCCAAACAAAAAAGAAAGAGTGAAGTGAAGTGAAGTTCAAGCACATTAAACCCATTTAACCCAGAAATAGAAAAATGTAAAATTATCGAAGAACTAAGCTGAGCCTGACAATCGCCGAAACTCTTATAAACACCAACAATATCTCCTTTGCGCACTACATAGAAGGCATCTTTTGCCAGCTCCACAATTGGTTCAGCTTCTGACTTCCTCCGTGAACGAGACTATGTCGTCTTCCTGCTGATGCTGCTGCTGGCTTTGCTTTGAGATCAGCAGAGCTGAATATGGAATCTCGTTGATTCTAAGTTGATGCACTTAACCCCACACGAAAGGTCCAATTTTCTTTTCCACGAAACGACCCTTCGTTCTGAAAATGGTGGTTGCGTGAAAAGTGCGACAACGACAAGCAGTTCATCACACACGCAGCGTCAGGATGGATTGTCCAGGTTTCTGAAACAGAGCCAGAGGAGGCAGAGAGATAGAAAAGGATTTGGGTATGACTGCGCACAAATAATGGATTTTCTCTTACTTAATTGTGGCCTGAAATTTGAGAACATGGTGATAATTAAAGTGTTTGGTATTAATTAGTAATTGAGACCCAAAACCAATTTCGAAGAAACCCCTAAATCAATTTCTTACAAATCCATACACCATAAACCAAATTCACAAAAACCCTAAATTTCAAAGACAAGGAAGATGAACAGTACCTCGTGGATGTGAACCTTGGAGTTAAGCTTGGATGAATAGCCACTGCTGAGGGAGAAAGAAGATTGCGTCAGAGAGAGAGAGAAAAAAATTGAGAATAGATGATATTTTTAGTTAAAATTATAAAAATGATGGCATTTTCAGCTATTTCCCTTGTTCTTTTACATTCCCGTGATTGATGAAAAGAATAAGGGCCTTGGAATAGACAAAAGGGTGAAGACTGCAGCACTTTGGTTGCGAGTACTTCCTGATGCCGCTTTCGCACTGCATACTATAAATTCTGCGATTAGAATATGTAAAGAGGCGAAGACGCGTTTTGAAAGACTTGTCGTCAGCTTTATGGGTATATTAATTGGCGCTTTCCTTATTCTTCCCATACCACAGGTAAGATATTGAAATCTCAACTTTTGTTGCTTAAATAATGCAAACGTTTGAGTTCCTAAATAAGCTTTTCATTAGGAGATAATTTATGACTATTTTGCCCTTTAAGGTAAATAATGGAAAAAATATATATATTAAAAGTCCTTGATTTAAGGCATTATTACTCTTAAATTTTGAATTTGACTTTTGAACATTTATGGCTATAAAAAAAAATTAAAAACATATACACCAAATTTAAAATTTTTTATTTTTTTTTAAAAAATACATGTGTAATACACATAAGATGAAAGGGAAAGTTACAGGTTGTCGATTTGGGGTGATGCCGTCGTGAGAGAGAGCAGTGACTACCTTGAAGCTGGAGCTTGCTGGCGAAGACAGATCTCGTGCTGTCTGGAGGGCCATAAAAGAGGAAGACTGAGAGACAAAGAAGGGGAGAAGAAGGGATATGGAGGGGGGGAGAGAGAGAGAGAAAGAGAGAGAACGGAGATGCATGTGTGTCTATTGCTCTTTAGTTTCAAAAGATAGTCAATGGATCTAGCTTAGTGGAAAAGGGCTTGACTTGTAGACTAGTGGCTTTAGATTCGAACCTCCGTGATAATGTGTACTATGTATGTGCGAGAAACTCCCTCATGTCTTGTTTAGACTATCGCTTGTATTAAAAAAAAATCTCCATACAAAAAACCTTTTTCCTAATTTATGATATGAATGTCACCTTGATATATATAAGATAATATAGAATATATATTTGTTTAATTGTTTACGAAGGAAAATTTCCGAATGAAGCTGGTCACCAAATGGATTGGTTTGATTCGTTTGTGCTACTAGTTTGAGACCTAAATCAAATCAGTCTAATTTGTGTCGCTACATTAATTTGGTATGCAGTTTGAGGTTTAAATGGAACCAAAGCAGACCACTTAGATGTTGTTTTACCTTTGTCTGCATAGCCGTACTTGAAATTTTTATCATATTCTTGAAAAATCCATCGAATTAGATAGCTAATAATGAGTCCTCCTACTCCTGTGCTATTACGATAACAGGAAAATCAGTCAAGGTTTATATTTAGGTCAACCTTGTCTTATGCAGGTAGTTAGATTTTGCTTATTGACTCTGGTCTCTAACCAGCTGTTTTTTTGTCCAGTTGGCAATAGTAGTATTCTTTTTCAAGTCAGGAGGCTCCGGACATTTCGGCCAAAGAGTGACCACCGCGAACGTGTTCCTTGTTATGCATTATCTGACAAGGGTTTTCCTAATCTACAGATTCGGTAATTATCTCAAGTACAATACCGAAACATGGGTTCAAGCTCCCTTCTATTTTTTCTTCTACGTCCTTGCTAGTCATGTAAGTTCTATCTTCATCGTCAAAATTCGTAAATCCCAATTTTATATCTTATCTTTAGTTTTGTAACTACAACTTGACTAAGGGCTCGTTCGTTTGGGACCACAATCACTTACAGGGAAGAACACATTCCACATGCTTCTCTATATAATCATTCCCAAACGAGCCCTAAGTTTTCTTTTGTATTAAATAAATAGCTAAGTTAAATTTAACCAAAACTTGACAAACGTTTTTGAAGATGATCTAATCATGAATAAACATTTTGTGGTTAGGTACTCGGAGGTTTTTGGTATTTCTTTTCTATTCAACGAGAGATATCATGCTTGCACCAATCCTGTAAAAATGCTAGTATTACTTCACGAAATATCATCTTCCTAAATGAGTTAGGAAATCCACCAAATGCTACCGTATTTAATTTTGGAATATTTCTTGATGCCATTCAATATGGAACCACAAGATCAATGCATTTTCCAACCAAGTTCTTTTACTGCATATGGTGGGGCGTCAGAAATCTAAGGTATGCCCTGTATGTTAAGCTATTGATAGTCTAGACGAAATTCATATACTTTTCCACTTCTAACTAAAACACAACTTTTCAAATGGATGCCCTGTAGGATAAAAGTGGTTTAAGTATTATCATTTATTTACAAAACTATATGTCATTTTGGTTACAAGCATTTTTTTTCTTCTCAAATAATCCCTAATTCCTAGCATTTCAAAAATCCGGAATTTATTAAACATTATTTATTTTCGAAATCCCTAAAATTTCTCTAGTAAGAAAAGAGAGAGTTGAGAAAATAGTTGTGTAGTTTTCTTCTCATTGGCACCTGTATTTTCCTATTTATGGTTACATGGATAGCGCACAAGCGACTTTTTCTGAGGGACAGCTTGTTGAGTCCATTACAAATTTTATTTTAACAATCCAAATTATCTATTTTTCATGTCTTGATTCATAAATCATCCTTGACAAATACGGTACTTCAAGAAAACATTAAAATGACAACCATTTCATTGAGTGATAAAATGGATTCTGATTCAAATAATTTTTTTGTAAAGATGATCTTTGAAGAAATACCCAAAAAAAATAAAGGGTTTGAATCATGCAGATACAACATGAAATGGGTCTCAAGAGTGCCGACCCTTGTTTGAGGAATATGTTAATTAAAACTCTCTATATATCCTAAATATTTCATATCAAAACATATTCTATTTTGGTTGAGGATTCTGTTAATTAAATACTTAATTGGTTGTTGCAGTAACTTTGGTACGAATTTGCAAACAAGTAGCTATGTGTGGGAAAATTGCTTCGCAATTATCGTTTCTTTCATTGGCCTGCTATTATTTTTATATCTCCTTGGAAACCTACAGGTACGCTGGTCTTGAATCATGATAAATAAATAAAAAAGAATCATGATGAATATCTTCTACTTTTTTGTTGAAAAGACTCAAAATATTTCATTAGAAATCATGATGAATCTCTTGATATTAGTAAATTTTTTAAATTATTATTCAGTTATTCAGTTATCCACACTCAACTCCAACTTAGCGAAAAAGTGGTTTGACACGTGTCTCGCCCAACTTAGTGATATTATGTCTTCGGAAGATCAAGTTCCTGCAAAAGGACACGTTCGGTAAGACCTTGGGATACCGGTGTGGTACCGGCCGAAGGCTCTCCGATGATTAAGTAAGTACGGTTTTAGTAAATATTAGATTACAGATCAAGCGGTAGTGTACCGTTGGTTTCTCTCTCCTCCTTTTGGGGATAGGGGTCTTATATAGGCCTTGGGAGGCGTGCACTATGCTCATATTTCCGATGTGGGACTGTAGAAGCGGATTGTGAGCATGACACGTGTCCTGTTACAAAAGAGTCAAAATGTATGGCTTCGGTAGGACACATGCCGAAGGGTTGTTGTGATAAATATCGATTCTGCCCACGTGTTTGGCGGTCACAGGCCGTTTATTTCCGGTATAAACAGTAGTCCCCCAAGTTCTCTTCCGAAGGTCCTTCGGAAGGGAATTTAGTTCTTCATGGCAGTTCGAAGGTGCCCTGCCGTTCGGTAAGCTTGTTTGGAAGAGACTCCCTTGAGACCCAAAGGGTCGTCGATGCTGAGAGGGGTGAGGGCAGAGAGACGCTTCGTCTTCCGTGCCTGGCATGTTGAGACGCTTCGTATTCCGTGTCTGGCGTGCAGTCAACGTCGCCATTCACCGGGTGACACGTGGCTAGCGAAGCCACACCTGACGGTCGCATTTATGAACCGTTTGGTTTCCCGAGGCATACCGTTGCAGCTCTCTCCCTATAAATAGAGGCTGCTCCAGGCGTAAAGCTCACTTTGCATTTGAGAGTTGACGTGAGAGCTCTGTGTAGGCGATTTCCGAAGAGAGTGAACGGCAATCCAGGCGATTTTTACAGAAGTTATTGGCATTCAAGGCGATTTCCGAAGTCTCCATTCGGCAGTCAAATCTTCCCACACTACTCAAGGTAAGGTACCGTTCAGTACTCCCCAAAATGCTTTCTCTTTATTTCTGTACATCTTTTCTTGGCATAGGCTAGCCAATCGTTAGTAGGGCTTTTCTTCGGTGGTCTAGTGAGCCATAGGTAGCGACGTAGACATTGGTAGGGTAGTTTATGACACGGCCTTAGCCTTCCTTTCCTTTTTTGTAGATGTCTGCTAGCGAGTCGTCCTTCGGCAGTGAGCCCAATGCGTTCGATGAGGAGTTGTCATCGGGCTGGGACACGTCCAGTGGGGCTGCGAGCCTCGAGGCCGAGGGTGGAGAGGACACCGATGTTGAGATACTCGGTGAGGAGGTGAACTCCGTTCCCACCCATGGCATCGGCAAGAGACTTATGACGGGGTAACCGCTTCCCTTGGCCGCGGTTTATAAGGACGGTACCCGCGTCGGTACCTTTAAGCATCAGCCGGAGGCCTTCACCTCCGGTCGTGATGAGGGCGTTGCCGGTCCCTCTCGGCCGAGGGTGACGATCATCCACCGGGAGCGGTCTAGGATACCGGTGGGTGTACCCAAGAAGGCTCTGTTCGGGGTCGATTACTTGGAGCCCAACAAGATCACCGAACGGGAGCTGGAGAAGATTAGGTCGAGTACCTCATCCCGGACTCGGTGAAGATGAGGATTCCGGGTCCTACCGAGTCCCTCAGCGACCCAGGGGATGGTGAAGTCACCTTCTTCACCGATGTGCTTCTGCAAGGGGTTAGGTTGCCGTTGCAGCCTGCCGTGCAGAAGATACTTGCCCAGATAGGGTACGCCCCTGGCCAGTACAATCCCAACTTTTGGGTGGCCTTGATGGGGGTGATAGCTGCTTTCGGGATTGCCGGGGAGGGGGAGCCCTCCTACGAGCAGTTCTCGTATCTGTACAGCATCACCAAGTCCAAGAGTGCCGACCATGGTGGCTGGGTTCAGGCGAACTGCCTGAAGGCTTCCGAGTGGGGGCACTTCATCAGCTCGGTGCCGACTTCTCAGAAGTCGTGGAGGAATCGACGGGTGCTACTCTCCGGTGATTGGGAATCGCCATCGGGAGTACCCCCACGGTTTTCAGTACCCACGACGTTTCAAATTGCCGGTAGGTTTTCGAGTTACCGATCGGTAGGCTGACTATTGTCTTCCCTTTTTTCTTATCTTATTTGTAACTAATTCTCTCTTCGGACAGGTAAACTCAAGCAGCCGAACCCCAAACAGAGTGAGATTCGGCAGCTCGACAGAGTGAGGCTGAGGGTACCTGCTGCCGAGCGAGTTTATCCGCGCTTTCTCTTCACCGACAACCTGGTCAGAGCCGGCCTCGTCAACCCTGCCGAGAGTAAGTGTATACCTTGCTTCTTTTTTTTGTATTTTGTTTTCGGTTGCCGACTGACCGAATATTTTTGGTCAGTGACGGACGCCAGAAAAGCTGCCGAGGCTAAGAAGATGAACGAGCCCTCCAGGAGGCGCCTAATGATGGGCCTGGAGGGCAAGAGGAAGAGAAAACAGCCCGAAGCGGCTGATCCCGAGGATGTGACCCTCGCGGAACGCCTGCGGCAGCTGGGCGCCGAGCCCGTCACATGGCCTGCTGCCGATGTCCCCACGCCGAGGCAGTCGGATGCCGAAGCCGCCGCCTCCAGAGCTGTCGGGAAGCGGCCGGTGACAGTGGATTTGGAAGCCTCGCCGGCTTCCAAGCGGGGCCATCCGTCGGAGGCTCCGAGGGCCGTCCTTATGGTGGAGGACGAGGACGGACCTACTGAGGCTGTCACCATCGGCTGCCCCTCGAAGACGGTGCAGTTCGTCAATCACATGATCCTCGGCTCTCAAATGTAGCGACCGGAGATTGACGAATTGCCGAAGAAGCTTCTTCGAGAGTAGGCCGGACGCACCTTCCGTCTTCAGGCCTCGGTAAGGTTTTCCTTCTTCTTTCGCCCCCCCACTTCTTTTTTTTTTGGTACCAAGTGGGGCACGCTTCTGACTCCGTTTTGTGCAGGCATCCATGGACATGTGGCTCTGCATCAAGCGGGCCATCTCTGCTGCCGAGCAGGCGAAGAAGGCCTACGACGATGGCAGGGCCAAGGTAGCCGAAGCGGGCAAGGTACTCCAGGACCACGCCCACCTGCTCAAGGAGAAAGAGGCTGCCGAACGGCAGGCTCTCGCTTTGGGGGCGAAGGTGGAAGAGATGCGGGTGGCCTTGGAGGCAGCGCAGGCGGCAGCGAGGGATGCCGAGGCGGCTTCGGAGGCGGTTCAGGTTGCCCTGGTTGTCAGTAGCATGTGGGGTGAAAGATGCGCCTTAACCCTCGTGAGTGCCGTTCGGCCAACAATGACGTTGTATGCTGTCGGGCAGTCAACGATGAGGAACTCATCGTATGTCGTTGTTTTTCTTGGTGCAGTGCCAAATGTAATCGGCAGTTTTACACTACCGATCGGTTGGACCAGGTCCCCAGAGAAGCTTAACAAGGGTGTCAACTGCCGGTTGACCTGGTTGTCATTTATTCCCATTTCTCTGAAAGCTTCGGCAAAAATCACGCTTACGGAACTCCCGGTATCGATCAGTACTCGCCCAACATCGTAGTCGGCAATTTCAGCTCGGATGATCATCGGGTCGTCGTGGGGATAGAGGACTCCCTCTTCCTCCTCTTCGCAAGATGTGATCGGTTCCCAATGAACTTTTGGTACTTCCTAGTGCCGGTTCACCTCTATACCGAGTACCTGAGGAAACTGTGCGGCGCGTACTTACTGCTTCATTGAACGGTTGCTCATTCCCGCAACGGTAGGGCCACCGCTGATAGTGCTTATCATGTTTATCTGCCGAGTTGGGTTTGGCACCGGCGCCAGTGGCTGCCGAGCGATATACTGATCTAGCCTCCCCTCTCTGATCAACCGTTCGACAATCTTCCTCAGGCTTATACAATCTTCCGTATTGTGGCTGTTGTGCTGATGGTATCGGCAGAATTTACCGGTATCTCGGTTGTCTTGCCGATTGGGTCTTCGCAGATTCGATTTTGGTATAATTTCTTGTTCGTTCATCAGAACGGCCTCATATGTGGTATTTAATAGGGTAAAGACCTCGTTGCCGTGGTCACGATTAGGCAGGGGTCCTCGGTTGTCGTTGTGACCATACCGCCCTTTTCCTTTCTTCAGCTGGTCTCTTCGATCGGCACGGTTGTCTTTCCTCTTATGGTCTGCCGAATATGAGTCGACCCTCTCGTAGGTTGGCATCTTTGCCGGATAAGCATTTGGTTCTGTATCCTCTCGGCGTGCAGAAACACTGGGTTTCTAGTTGAAGTATTCGGCCTTAGCTTGGACTGCTGCCTGATTCATCAGTTCGTCATACGTGCGCCAGTTGCTGCTGTGTACCAGGTATAGAAAGTGCGAGGACCGAAGGCCACTCTTGAAGGCGCCGTAGGCTGCCCTATCGTCTGTTTCAGGACACCTTGAGTATTCGTGACTGAAGCGGGCCGCGTATTCTCTCAACGGTTCGTCCTCTCTCTGCCGAATCGTGTACAGATCATCGGCAGAGTAAAGATGGTCCGTTTGGATCATGAAGTGATTGAGGAAAATTTGTTTCAGCTCGTCAAAAGAATCTACCGTTTCCGGCTCCAACTGGTAGAACCAGTTCAGGGCTGCTTCGGTAAGGGAAGACGGGAATAGCAGGCACTGCCCTTCATCGCTCAGGCCCTTGCACCCAATGGCGGACTGAAATGAGTGAAGGTGGGTTAAGGGGTCCTCTGTTCCGGTATAGAACGGTATACGCAGTTACTGCACTTCTCTATCTTGCCGAGAACGCCGGATGCGTCTGGTGCATGGTCCGGGCCGAAGCTTTCCCCACTCTTGTTCTTGGGAGCGAGCTTTGTCGTTTTCCATTTTCTGGACTTTCTGAAAAAGGAGCCGGACAACAGGGTCTCGGCTTGGGATTTTCTAGGAACCATAGTCTTCCGAGCGTCTTCGCGGGCTTACTGAATTATCCCCCGAGTATTGAGAATGCGTTGCCGAACGGTAGGTGGGAGTTTGCGTCTTGGAAGGGATGTATTCGGATGCCGACTCTGCGGAGTCCAGCCCTCTGACCCTCCGAATAGGCGACTTGCTTCCTAAGATGTTCATCATGGATTCCTTTAGTCGAGCGTTAATCTTGATCGGAGACCTCTGTCTCTCTGCCTCCCGATCGTTAAGCCGATGTCGGCAATCGGAATAGACCTTCTTTGGGACGTGTGGTTGATTCCTGGGTGTCGGCACCACCAACTGTTTGGAAGGCGCGGGCGTTGCCCTTGCTACCTTTCCGTACTTCCTCCTCCTATGAGGGGTTTGCAAGCTCTTGGAAGAGTGAGTTGTCTGGATGTTCTGCGTGTGCTGCTGGTGCAGCAGCTGCTGGGTTTCGTCCACTTTGGACGAAAGAAGGTGGTTGTGTTCCTGAAGCCTTGCCATGTCCTTCCGTAGGGATGCAATTTGGACTACCAGCTCGGCTTCGGCGGTTGTTTGGGTTGAGGGGGCGTTTTCGAAGGGAGTGCATGGGGGTAGCGCTGGGCTAGCTCCGATTTGCCTTCCGAACGGCACCCCTTCCTCCGATAAGAATGTGGGTACTGAGGTGGTCCCCATGTGTCTTGGGGATAGTGGGTTGGTTTTTATTCTATTCCCACATACGGCGCCAAACTGTTGATGCGAAAAAGTGATTTGACACGTGTCTCGCCCAACTTAGTGATATTATGTCTTCGGAAGAGAGTGCACCTTCGGAAGATCAAGTTCATGCAAAAGGACACGTTAGGTAAGACCTTGGGATACCGGTGTGGTACCGGCCGAAGGCTCTCCGATGCTTAAGTAAGTACGGTTTTAGTAAATATTAGATTACAGATCAAGCGGTAGCGTACCGTTGATTTCTCTCCCTTCCTTTTGGGGATAGGGGTCTCCTTATATAGGCCTTGGGAGGCGTGCACTATGCTCATATTTCCGATGTGGGACCTTAGAAGCGGATTGTGAGCATGACACGTGTCCTGTTACAAAAGAGTCAAAATGTATGGTTTCGGTAGGACACATGCCGAAGGGTTGTTGTGATAAATATCGATTCTGTCCACGTGTTTGGCGGTCACAGGCCGTTTATTTCTGGTATAAACAAGAAATCATGATGAATCTCTTGATATTAGTAAATTTTTTTAAATTATTATTCAGTTATTCAGTTATCCACACTCAACTCCACCAATCCGATCTGTTTCCAGCAGCTATCCGAATAAAGTAAACAGAAAACCCACCCCCAGTCACTACTGTAACTTGAAATCCATAGACACCAAAACCAAAATCACAAACACCAAGAAAAATAAAGGGAGATTCAATATTATACTCAATATAGGGCCCGAATTATAAAAAAAAAAATTGATATAAAATAAACTTTAGAAATACAGCCAAAGTCCCTTTACACTATAACAAAGATAATTTTAACTTCTTATAAATTATAAAGGGAGTCGATCTTCCCACTCCTCTTTTCTCCACTTACATTCAATGCTTTTTAATTGTTTTTTGTTCTTTCTCTTTCCAATTCTACCCCTACATTAAGATTTTGATAACTGAAATTAAGAAAAGTTAACATAAAATAAAACAAAACACAAAAATAAAATTTGAAAATGGATATAAATGTAAGTATTTCTTCCCCAAATTCTTTGTTTTTTTTTTTTAAAAAAAAACTAAGTAAGTGAGTACTATTTATCTTTGTTGTAGTTAATAGATAATAAATTTTTTGGGCTAACATGTTTACAAGTAGAAGAACCAAAGAATGCTACTAACCAAACTGTCATTAGGAGCTTAGATATGTCGAGAGCAAGGTATGCATAATAGTCTATAATTTTTATTCTTTCATAATATTAGTAAGTGATTGTACATGTCTTATTATTAAAAGGAATTGTAGAATAAGGGTAGAATAGGATAGAGAAAGAACAAAAAAGAACAAAAAAAATTAAAAAGTATTAAAAAGAAAAAAGGATTGTAAGCGGAGAAAAGGGGAGTGGGAAAATCACCTCTCATTAAAAATCACCTCCCAACCCAAAACCTCACTAGTAAAAATAGTGGCAACAGTCACCATTATTTGGTGACATTTGTGGCTGTGACAAAAGGTACTTTTTTTGTGACTAAAGCCTTTGGTCACCAAACAAGTCAAAAAAGGTGACTAAAGGATAATGGTGATTGTTGCTTTTTTTCTTTTTGGTTTTTTTTTTTTTGGTAGTAGTACTTATTAAAAAACCAAAAACACTCAATAGAGTATCAAAATAATTTAATAAATAAAATTAAATTCAATAAAACCAGTTGTCATTTTTTGAGTTTATAAAAATTAAATGGTGCAGGGTTTATCTATATCATTAATGCTAAGAATGAGTATATAACTTTAGGGTTTCTTGGATGGAGTTTGGTAGTTAGGGTGATGATGACTGACCCATCGTCCGAATGGCCCAATATCCACTTCGTTTTTTATTTTAATAAATATTTTAATAAATTTTTAACATAAAACTGACAAAGTGGCTTAAAATGTTAACGTTTGCCAACTCAGTAACGAAATTAATGAAATTAAAAACTGAGATATTAAAATAGATTTTGGAATCTACACCAAAATGCAAGTTTTGAAGACTTCGTATGCAAAATAATCCAGCTCTAGGACATTTCGCATTAGCGCCTTGAGCTTGACCGTATTTTTCACATTTTGTCCATAGTATGTGTTCGATTACATATTCTTTTATCCTTTAACTTTTCAGTGAAGGATATTTTTTATATATAATATATTGTTTATTTGTTTATCTATGACGCTATGTTTATGCTTTTTTTAAGAAAACAGTTTAAACTCACCCATACTACACGGATGTTATGTTTATTCATATTTAATTTGACGAAGTGGCTTCTTATTTGTTATGAAACAGATATTTATGCAACAAGCACTCACAAGATCGTTGGATAAGGAGCAGTCAATGAAAATGAAGATACTTGAGAAAGAAAAGAAGATACTTGAGAAAAAAAAAAAAAAAAGGGAGATACAAATGTGCATGAAAATGCATGGCATTTCAGATGATACGGTTGGAAGAATTTTGGTTAATATTCGAAAAAAGGAATTGGAAGAAAACATAGATGCTGAGGTGGATGTGAATTATATCTTCTCTGTTTGTGATGAGTTTGCGAAAGTAATTATGCGCCGCAGTATTTGCTGGGAGATGCTGAAAAAAGTAGGTCCTTTTTTCTTTTTGCTTTTATTTCATTTTATTATTTTTAGAAGTATGTTCATGAATCTTTATATAGGTATTGTTTACTTATTAGGAATAGAGAAAGTCATAAATCGAAGAACTTAGTTAGGGCAATCAAGGAATTAGAATTGGGTCAACTACTCTCCCCTAGTTGATCCATTCTTGATTTTGAGGTTATTAGATTTTTGAAATTGGTACATAGGTGTAAGGGGTAAAATTAAAGGATAATCTAGCTAACCACAAATTAGACCAACAAAATAATCCAAGCAAATGTATGACTAACCAACAACTAGTCACAGACCTAAGATCACACATCAAACAACACACACATTCAACAAACAAATCTCATTCCCATGCAAGTCTAGAAGCTAAATTGTGTGACAACCTAGGTACTTAGAAGGACTCGTCAATCACAAGTAGATTCTCACAGAAAAAGTAATCACAAGCTCAACAATCCTAGGTCTATTTAGGATTTGTTGCCTTCATGGAAATGGCAACTAATCCTTCATGTAAATGGCAGCTAGTCCATCAGCTTCTTCACCTCATGGCACCGCAACTCAGCTCCAAATCGAACAAAACAATGAAATATAGATTTTGAGATGAAACGGTCAATTTCTTCAAGATGAAGATTTTAAAAGTAGTACAACAGATTTCAAAAAACCATTTTCAAAATCTCACAATGAAAAACGTAGACTTCACCAAGTAGAACATGCAAAGTAAAATACTCTAAAAAAATTCTCAATAGGTGAAGTAGATTTCAAAAATAGAAGCAGATTTCAAAAGCTATTTGAAAACCTCATTTCCAGTAACCATGAACACTCTCAGACAACCCAAAGAGAAACCTAAGTTTTCCAAAATGGTGCAAATAGAAGAGATGAGAGATTGAAACTTAGATGTGCAAACCTATGGTTAGATTTTCCAAAAAAGAAGTAGCTTTCAAAATGAAATCTTGAAAACCCATTTCCATGCCATGAACACTCTTAGACAAACCAAAGAGATAAAAACTTCATATCACTAAACAAAAGTTTGAGAAATGAAATACCAATGAAAGCCCCAAAAGGAATTCAAGAACCCATGAACTCTTCTCCTAAGAAGAAAAACCTAATTTATGCACAATCTCTCTCTCTCTCTCTCTCTCTCTCTCTCTCTCTAGAAACCCATATTAAAAATGTAAAATGAGAGAGTCGGTGAGTCCAAACCAACCCCAACCTTTTTGGCAAGTCAAAAAGACACTTGGCAGCCAATGATTGGATTTATAATAAGCAATCACGTGCCAATTACTTACATGACAATTAGTGATGCGTATAGGAGAACACTATAATGCATGCAATGTAGACATAAAAATATTACCTTCACTGAGCTTGGTTGCATTGGACAATTATGAAGTTGATTTGAGCCATACTAGTCAACTTAGCACTAACTTGAACTAGCCTAAATTCTTTGAGCTTCATCATATGTTTGAGATTACATGTTTATCAAGGAAAGCTAAAAACATTAGCTAAACAAAACCTAACAATTATGGATTTTAACATATAACTCACATGATTTTTGATTCCTTATGTATCAGTAAATGTAGGGGAAATAAGGAATTGAAATAATTCAATACCATGTGTTAATAAAAATAGGAGGAGTAAAAACTAGAATCATTCCAATATTTAGTACTCAGTGGTAGAGTCTGAGCTGGTTTCAGAAGAAAAACGATGTTCAACAACAATTTCTTCACTTAAAATAAGGCCAAGAATCTCCTTTATTGAGATGGGATCTAGACGTAGTCTAACTGGAAGTAGCAAAAGCATCATAGTTAAAAGGAAGGCCATGTAGGGCATGAAAAATAAAATCTGAGTCATCAAGAGGAGCATTAGTTGCAACCAAGCTGTCTGCAAGGTGTTTGATGTTTTGAAGATAGTTGAGCATGGGGAGAGGTCCTTTCTTGATGGTCTGAAGGGGAGATTTGAGTTGCAGCAGAGGGTGCGATCTTGTCAAATTGGGGAAACTTTTTTCCTAGTTGAGCCAACCCTCTAGCTGTTCATGAGCCTACAATGTAGGCGCGAATGGTCTTAGATAAAGAAGCATGAATCCAAATGCAACACTCGCAATCCTTCTTGATCCATGGGTAAAGGATGGGTTCTCTTGCATGGTGGGATGACCATTGGCATCAAGGAGGAACTGAGGGTGGACATGGTTCTCTGCCATCAAGGAGACCTATCATATCATAGGTTTGAAGGATAAGGTAAGCTCTGTCTAGAGCATGTAATTGTCCTTTTGAAGCTTAATGGGGAAGAGGTTAGACATGTTGAGTTGCGACTGGGGGATGATAAGAAGAAATAGTAGGAGCTGGGGTTTAAAAAAAAAGGATTTAAAGAAAGGGTTGGTAAAGTCGGCCAGTTTAGGAAATAGCACATTGTGGTGTGGAAGGAAGTTGAGATTTCACCGCAAAATCAATTGGCAATGGGGAGTAGCCTAACTAATTAGGAACCCAGGCCAGGTCCCATGACAAACACTCACAACAAACCAAACTTAAAATCCTACAACCTAGTAGGACAAATACCACTAAAACCAAAAGATAGTTGGTGTTAGTTTGTATGGTTCCATCTATAGAAATTCTCTCACAAAATTTCATAAATACAGGGGAAAACAAAAGGCCTTAAAACTGAATTGGATTATAGCAATGTTTAGTCTTTTATAAGGAATTAATCAAAATTGAAATTTATGTGAGGATTAGGATTAAATTTTCTGATATATATACATATATATATATAATGTATAGGTAAAGGAGCTTCAACAAATGAACGATGTAGCATTGAGAATGATCGGCAGTTGTCTCAAGCCAAAGATCTTCAAGGAGAATGAGATGGTGATTGAAGCGGGACAGCCACTTAACGCGATGCTCATTATTATAGCAGGCTCTATGCTGGCATACGCGCCAATTAGGGTTGCTACAGAGGTGAGTCCCTCAACCTCATTTGAAACTCTTGACAAAGGTATGTTTGTTGGAGAACAACTTCTGGATTGGGCAGGGAAAACCAAAACTTTCGATGACCAACCTGTTTCGTTCAAAACTATCCGATGCTCCAAAAAAGTAGAAGCCTTTGCTCTCACAATCGATGACTTGGAAACTTTAGTGCTCTCCGGACACATCTTCCCGATGAAGTCAAAAGGTGAAGCTTAGACAATCTTTACCTTTTGAAACTTGAAATATTTGGCACTTCTTCTCGTTTTTTTTTTCTTCTTCTTATTTTGATCATGTAGTTTGCGTTAATTTGAAACAGTTGGCATTTTCAAAATTGCTGCTGACTGGAAGATACGTGAGAAACTAGATGCGATATTTCGGTGGATGGAAATAAATGACATTTCTGATGATGTGGCGATAGATATTGTGCATGGTTTTAGTCAAGGTAAATTGAAAGACACTACTACATTTTACTCTTTGCGCGACGAATAACAAAACGTCGCGCAAAGTCTCATTTTGTCGCACTAACTTCAGCGCGACAAAAAATTCGTCGCGCATATTCCGTCGCGCGAAGATCGTGAAGAAAGCCTTTGCGCGACGAGGTACAACCATTCGTCGCGTAAAACTGAGCGACGGGTAAACCATCGTTGCACCAACGGTATGGAGACGAAACAACTGTTCGTCGCATAAAATTTGCGCGACGATCAATTATTCGGCGCACATATCTTTGCGCGACGACTGGCATCGCGCGACGAAAAAAATTCGTCGCGCAAAACGTGTTCCGGAGACGTAGATGTTCGCCGCAGAACCATTCGCGCGATGATAAAGCTTTCGTCGCTCATATATTTGCGCGACGAAAACCTCTGTCGTCGCGCCGAAGAAGATGCGCGACGAGACGATTCGTCGCGCAAAACGTGTTTGCGAGACGTATGTATTCGTCGCGCAAGAATTAAAAGTAATAAAAAAGTTGATTTTTTTATTTTTTTTGTTACATGCGGGTTTGCGCGACGAAATATTTGCCGTCGCGCAAACATAATATTACACTTTTTTTTTTTTTTAAATATTTTTTATTTTTTATTTTAAATAAAATTGGTTTTTTTTATTGATTAAACAATGAAATTGCAATAAAAATAAATTAGAATAAAATTTTGTTATAAAATAAAATAAATGTTTATGATGAAAATAAATACACTAATCAAATAATGAATCAAAATCAACCGAGTCGTCGCCAGTATGCGGCTCGGAGGTCGGGGCGTTCACCGGGGCAGTGGTCTGGTGGGGATGCTCGGGATGGACGGGCTCGGAGGTCGGCGCATCAAAATGCGGGACTGGAATGCCGGACTGTGCGAGGGACTGCAGAATGACCGACAACTTGTTCTCAAGAGTGGCCACCTGTGCTGTCAAAGCAATGACCTGACTGTTTGACTGCGCCGATGAACGAGGTCTAGGTTCCCTCCGCCGGGCATTCCCCATCCCTCGACAATATGTCCCCGGCCTCCTCCCGAGAGTCTGATCCAACGTCTCCGTCAAGATCTGAAATCCAGCATCCTGTGGAGGAACCACAGACTCGATCGGAGTCTCGGGAGGAAGCTGGGAGGCGGACTCCTGAAGAACCAACTGGCTCCTCTCCACCATCGCCGTCTGTTGAACATAACATAAAATATAAATTAAAACATGCATATAAATTGAATGCATAACATAAGAATTAAAATTAAATAATACTTACATGAAGGGACTCGGCCAACTCATTCCCGGGTCGAACATAAACGTCACCAAAGACGTCGATCTCTGGGAACTTGGACCCCTCCTAAATTGAACAAGAGAAGAAAAATATTAGTATGAAAAAAATAAATTAATAAAAATGACATTAAAAATGAAATAAAAATTTTGTGATTATTACCCGACGCCGTGCATCCATCCTATACGAAAAGGGTCTGGAGCCGGAATGGTGGAGAAGGGTCTTCTTCTTCCTATTACCCTTATTCACTTGGGCTTTATTCTGTTATACAAAAAATGAAACGTATTAGTTAAAATATAAAAAATTAAATAATAATAAAAAAATAAAATAAAATAAACATTAATAAGTAATAAGTAATAATTAAACAAATATAATTAAAAAAATACCACAAATTCGGGCGCTTGAAAATGAGCGCAGAGCCACTCCCAACTATCCTCCCGCCCCTCAAGCTCCTTCGGGCAACCCTCCTGAAGAGCGACTTGCGGATCATCATAGGCCTGAAAATGGTGGTGCAAGTCGCTCTTCCACTGCTTGTACCTCTCAGCGAAGAGTCTGTTGACGTACGTCAACGACTCTTCGTCGAGATCCTCCAAGTTATAGTTCGTCTGCAATCAATTAATTAGATACGTTAAGTAATAGAAATATACACAATTTTAAAGAAAAATAATGAAAATGTAAGGTACATACCGACAACTGGCCGCGAACCTCCGCCTTGATCTCGTCAGGCATGACCCTCCAAGACTTCCATTGCATCGGGCAATGGGTCCGCACGACGTGGCCAATGTCGTGGGCCAAGGAGCTATGCAACTCCGCCGTCGGTGCAGCCCGATGGCGCTCGTCGTATCCGATGCTAATACGACTGTTGGTCACCCGGTGACCTTCGCCGTCTTCAGCTGACGACACGGTCCCCGGGTGTTCTTCTTCGCTGCAAAGAAATAAGGTATTAATGTTAAATAAAAAAACATTGTCAAATTTCAATATAAAATTAACAATACAAAAGTGTAGTTATACCTGGCTGTGATCCCGAGGCGCCAGTACCGTCGGTCGATGTCGTGTCGATGGTGTCGGTGGGCCGGTGCCGCCGCCTAGCACTAGCTGGCTGCGCGACGGATGACGCAGATGACGCATCCCCATCTGCAGATGACGCGATCGAACTCTTTCCATGCCTCCCCATCTGCAGGATGCCGCATCACATCATCGTCTACCCGTTTTTCCTTATGCCATCTCATGTCTGTGGCAGTATGCGTCGACATATACAATCTCTGCAACCTAGGTTTAATGGGCAGATAACGCATCACTTTTTGTGGTATCTTAGTCGTTCTATTCTGGGATGTCATTTTGAACCTCGACTCATTGCATATAGGGCATGTATCCAACGTTTCATGCTCTTTGTAGAATAACATGCAATTGTTTTTGCAAGCGTGGATTTTTTCATAACCCAATCCAAGACCATGCAACACCTTCTGTGCATGTTTATGGTCTTTCGGCAAACAATTGTCCGTCGGAAGCATTCTCTTGAAAACCCCCAAAAAGTAATCGAAACACAAGTTCGACATACGATACTTTATTTTTCCGTGCATTAGCTCCACAATGGCAGTGAGAACGGAAAAACTCTCGCACCCCCGGGTATAACTCTTGGTTGGCATTTTTTAACAGTTTTTCATACTGTTCAAACTCCGCACTGTCTATTGGTGTAGGCACGTCATCTTCCCCTTCCTAATTGATGTTGGTCGATGCGAATGGAAAAGCATCCTGTATAATACCCATGACTTGATCATTAGGATCCACAATAGGTTCAACATTGTCCACTCTTGGGGCATTTGAAGACGAAGCATGGTCTACTTGTTCGCCGTGAAGGTTCCAAATGCTATATGTTTCAATCATTCCATTCCTTACTAAATGAAATCCAACATTTTCAATTGTCTCAAACAACGTGTTGTTACACCTCCTACAAGGACAACGGATTCTAGTTGCACCCGGGTTGTGTCTACGTGCAAACTCAATAAAATCCTCGATTCCATCCAAGTATTCGTCTGCGCATCTATTCGGGTTCTGTATCCACCTTCTGCTCATAATTCCTGAAACCACAATCACGACACAACAATCACAACAACTTCATACGAAGTTATAATGTCACCTTATGCCTCCGGTAAGGGCCCTATCCCATTCGGGAATGCATAGTCCTGTCACGTAACCTACGGTTACATGAGATTAGATTTCGACGTGGATTAATTTCGGCAGCATCTCGACACAGTTCTTGAAGTGGGCATAGGTATAAATACCTACGTACCATCCGAAGAACGTACCGAGATGACACCGAAATCTCCACAATCAAAACCTAATCCTGTAGCCGAAGATTATGTGACAACACTATGCATTACCAAACTGTCCAAGTAATGGGACAATTCAAGAATTAATTGGACCGCAGCCATGCCTTACGCATCCATGCACGAAATCCAACTAATCTCGAACGGGAAACTACGTGTTACTAAACATAAAAATAAAAGTACGAAGTTAATTTCAATTAACTTCGTACATCACAACACATTGTGCTACGCCACGCACAATTTCACAACATTATAAACATATAACTTCACAAAAAAAGTACAAACATAACAAACAAACTTTTACAATAACATACCTTCTCAATCGTTCTCCACCAATCACTAATCACAAATATCCCTAACGAGAACAAAATTAATAGCATTAGTACGAATTTACATTAATACATTTAAACTAACGACAAAAAATACATACCTAATAAACGTACTGAATTCACAGCAGAGCAGCAGCAGGGAGGGAGAGTGAGAGAGAGGCAGAATGCAATTTTTGCATTATGCCTCTACAATGGCAGATACAAATATGAAGACGAAGGACTTTGCGCGACGAACAAGGAAAATTCGTTGCGCGAAACACCTTCGCGAAAACCCACTTTTCCGTCGCACAAAACAACATTTCCGTCGCGCAATCACGTGTCGACATCTGCTTTTTTGCGCGACGAACAAAATTCTTCGTCGCACAAAATTCCGTCGTGCGAATACAATCCGGCGTCGCGCAAAGTGTAACTTTCGTCGCGCAAGAACGCACCGCTATTAAACTTTACGCGACGACGGCACTTCCGTCGCGCAAAAACCCACCTGCATATTGGCGCCAAAAATAAGTTTCCCTCGTTTTCTTACGCGACGGTTGATTTTTTCGTCGCGCTAAGTTGTCTTTTGAGACGAAAACTCTCGTCGCACAAAATGTTTTTACCGCCATAAAAGGAGCCAATTTTGTGTCCATCTTTGCGCGACGAATATCAGGAATTGTCGCGCAAGATTTGTCGCCAACAACATAGACGAACCACCTTTGCGCGACGAAATTTATTTACGTCGCGCATGGACTCTTTCCGCGACGAAATTATTTGTCGCGCTAGTTATCTGTTGTTTGCGCGACGGAATTTTTTTTTCGTCGCAACAGTACTTCTTGCGCGATGAAATTTTCTTCGTCGCGCAAATAGTAAATCGTAGTAGTGAGAATACATTCTTGCTGAAGTGGATGTGAATTATATGTTCTCTGTTCTTGAAGAATATGGGAGAAGCATTATGCGGCGCCATTTCTGCATGGAAACCTTGAAAAAAGTAGGTTCCTCTTTCTCTTCTTTTTTTTGGGGGGGTCCAAAATGTGTTCATGGATCTCTATATAGAAAACTCTTTAGAGTCATATAAAAATAGATAATTGAAAGCCCTATATATAACCCACTTATATTACTGTTGTGCAAATGGCTCGTTTAGGATCTTGTTGTTGATGGACTTTGGATAAACACAATAACGATTGTTTCAAACACTCACACACACATTGAAAATAACCCATTACAAATGACACAAGTATTTATAGAGGTTCAGCAATTGCCTACATCCTCTTTGGTGATCCCCTTGAGAAATTTCACAAATGAAGATAGGTTACAGCTTTAGTTTACCAATGGAAAACCCCCTTAGAACACTACCCTCACAATCTGTTTCTCTCGCACCCCTAGATCAACACCTTGATAGTCTTGTGAAACTCTCTCACACTTGGTTTTCTCTCTTCTCACTCCAGTTTCCAGCCACACTTGTTGTCATGTATCCATTTCCCTTTTATAGACAAGCCCTTGGACCTAGGAGGAAGCTTCTTCTTGCTCACATTCACCCTTCAGCCACCCTACATAGACTTAGAGTTAGGTGAACCAAAAAGCAAGTCACCAATGGCTGCACCTGCAACCACCTTATCTAGAACCAAAGAGTGAAAAACCTTTGAAACAAGTCAACAAACAACCATAAAGTGCCATCCTAGCTTTTCAACAGATTGCCAACCTTCCTAGAACTCAGAAATGACTTAGGAAGTCCTTGCAATTAGGTAGAAAGCATAGCACATGAAAAGGAGTCTAAAAGTGCATGGAAAATCAAAACAGCAAGACAGAAACGATCGGTCGCAAGTATAGGGCGACCGATCGCTTTCTGGTGATTTCCAAGTTTCACATTATGCTTCAAAACGACCGATCGTGCCTACCTGGCTACCGGTCGCTTTCTCGGAAACTTGCTTATTTTAGGTGAGCCAATTTTCCAACAATTACAACTCTAAGTCAAATTGAATTTTTGAATCAAAATGCCATGAATGAACTTGGAAGCTCTACAAAATGATGCCATTGAATCTCTCTTTTAATTGCTAACCCTTTTTTTCACCACTTGTTTTCTATATTCAGATGTTTGCGGCTTGGGTTTGTTACAAGAATAATATCTCTCTCACTGTCATTCATTTACACAAAGGAAAAACGTATATATTTTCCTATATAAGAAATCTATAGAATTAGAACAAAAGAATACAAGGAAGAATAAGCCTTGGCTCATCCATATCCCTTCCACATAGGTACTGTGTGAAAACGACGTCTTTATTCTACAAAAAGAACGAAAAAAGCAGTCGGGGATGAGAATAGACGACAAACTCTCGAAAAAAAACCGTCGTTAGAAAGGAAAAATATGACACATATTAACAGAACAAGGCCGCAAAATAGACATACAACGACGCAAATTAAAATAATACGCCGTTAAATATACTTTTCACGACAACAAAAAATATGATGTCTTTAAGAAAATTAGAAGACGACGTTATTGATTCCTACTACGTCGAATATATAAAAACAGCCGTCGTATAATACATTTTCCACTTCGATTTTTCTATAAAACATGGCGTGGAAATAGTTGTCAGTGTCATTGTTTACGACGTATGTATTTATATATTAGGCGTTGAAAAAAACAAACAACGTCGGTTACGAATATATGAGAGTCGTATTACAAAATTTATACGTCCTATTTTCAGAAACAAACAACGACGATAAATATTAGACGTTGTTAAATAAAACAACGTCGAAAAAAAAAAAAAACAGACGTGTTTAGTCTGCATAAGTTTTAAAAAATAGTCGAGGATGAGAATAGACGACCAACACAAACAAATCACCGTCGTTAAAAAGGAAAAATATGACATATTAGAAGAAAAAGGCCGCAAGATAGGCATACAACGGCGATATTTAAAACATTACGCCGTTAAATATAATTTTCACGACGTTATTGAAAACTACTCTGTCTCTTATTGAAAACTACTACGTCTTTAAATACATGAGAAGACGACGTTATTGAAAACTACTTCGTCTCTTATTTACAAACGACCGTCGTGAAATAAGTTTTCCACTTCGATTTTTCTAAAAAAGATGACGTAGATATAGCTGTCAGTGTCATTATTTACGACGTTTGTATTTATGTTGTTGGCGTTGAAATGCGAAACAACGTCCGTGGCATTTATATAGTCGACGTTGTATTTATATGTATTCAGTACTCACGACGTACTTATTAATGTAGACGACGTTGAACTTCTAAACAACGTCATTATTTACGAGGCACTTATTAAACAACGTCGGTTCCAAATTAATGTTCAGATAATTTATCTCGTTTTTTAGACGTCGGTATTATGGGATTGGAGTCGTGTTATTTTGGATTACATGGCTGTTCTTAATCCTTCCCCGACGTGATATCCTGGATAATTGCTTCACAATAGCGTCGTGGTTCTTCATTGTTACGTTGCTTTAAGGCGTCGGTAAATATGCTGAATAAATGGTTAACCATAACGTCGTGTTTTATTTGAACAGAAGTTGTTTTTTATGCAGAATATAATGATTTAATCTGGATCCAGTATTTTTTGCACTGATTGTTTTGTGGCCAAAAACTGTATAATGAAAGTGAAGAAATCACATTACAATATATTATAAAATGAATGTCATACACTGCCAATTACATAAGCATCATTCAATCCATATATCTTCACACCCATCTCGAATATTTTGACCACCTAACTCACCCACCAGTTCATCAAATGTGTCAACATTTGGCATCCCTCTAGTAAATGGCTCACACTCAATTATCACATCACCTAAGACTTCATCACCAATAACATCATTATATTCTCTATTAGGCATTGATAAAACTACCGACCAACCACGATGCATCGGATCGTCAACAAAAAATATTTGTTTGACTTGAGAAGCCAAAACAAATTGGTCATTCCTATGTCCAATTTTACTCAAATCTACAAGGGTAAATCCAAGTTCGTCGACTACAAGACCAGAACTATCTATCCAATCACACCTAAAGACTGGGATTGTAAACTTTTTGTAGTCAAGGTCCCAAATTTCTTGAATGACACCATAGAAACCCATATTTGAGAGAATTGGGTTTTTATCCTTGGCACTAACAACTTGCATGGTTTGTGCAAGTAAATAAACTCCACTATTTTGAGTTGTCCGCACATCATCTTGTGCCTTGATATTGAATTTAATACCTTTAATAAGATAGCTCCTATATAATGGCACTGCCATGTTTGGACCAACTGCTAGCCACCTTAAATTTTCTGATACGCCATGATTGTCTTCCTCAAGTTCACTTTGAACCTGCAAATTAATCAAATCTTAATTCAATCTAACATAGAAATAAGAAGAAAATTAAAAAAGAAATATGTTATTCAACAACATATACCTTGAAGCGTAGCCATTGAATGAAAGTGCTATTGTGCTTATCCTGGAGCCACTTTGTTCTCTTTCTAAATTTTGGATAAGCAGTCTTGATGTGGATCATATGTTGCCTACATGACACAAAAAATTCAAGCATTACGGTCCCAAATATATAAGATAAACATAAGAAATAATTTAAAATGGAAACTTGAAGAATAAAACTCATACGTACTCGATATAAGGTAGGACTTCCTCTGTATTCTCCAAGACATATAGATGTGCTTGATTCACCAGGTCCTGATCAACTACGCTCACTGTGCAACCTGATAATGGCTTTGAAACTCCCATCTTTTGGCTTGAAGGCACTCAAACTGTACTAACATCAGATAAATGCTGAGTACAAAACTCTACCGCTTCTTCAGCTATATACCGCTCAGCAATGCAACCTTCGGGACGAGTACGATTCTGAACATACCCCTTCAGCACTTTCATATATCTTTCAAGCGGATACATCCACCTAAAATATACTGGCCCACATAGACGAACTTCTCTGACAAGATGTACTACTAGATGAACCATGATATCAAAGAATGAAGGGGGAAAGTACTTCTCAAGCAAAAACAGAGTAACTACTACATCTTCTTCCAACTTATCTAGCTTGGAAACATCAACAGTCTTTGCACATATAGCATTGAAGAAGAAGCACAAACGAGTTATTGCATACCTTGCGGGCTTCTCCAAAACAGAACGAATTGCCACAGGGAGCAATTGTTGCATTAAGGTATGACAATCATGTGATTTAAGGCCAAGAAGTCTTGAATCTTGTAAAGATACAAGATTTTTAATATTTGAAGAATAACCTTCGGGGACCTTCATACCATAGAAAGAATTGCAAACCTCTCTCTTCTCTGCTCTTGACAAATTCCAAGGCCCAGGAGGCAAACGAGTACGTCTTTCTCCATACTGGGGTTGCAAATCAGTTTTGACCCCCCATGTTCAATAAATCTAATCGAGCAGCAATCCCATCTTTATTTTTTCCAGGGATCTCCAGCAATGTACCAATGATACTATCGCAAACATTCTTCTCAATGTGCATAACATCTAGGGCATGCCTCACGGGAAGGTATTTCCAATACTCGAGATCAAAGAATATTGATTTCTTCTTCCAACAAACTCTGTCACCATTTTCCACCATATGCAGCACTTCTTCTCCGGTTAATGGCTCGGGAGGTATGCCATATTCAGGTTTCCCATTAAAAACTGCACGTTGCCTCCTATATGGATGATTGATTGGTAACCATTTTCTATGCCCAATGTAACAAATTTTGTGGCCATTTTTCAAGCTGTGACTAGGTGTATCATCGCCGCATATTGGACAAGCTTTATATCCTTTAACAACACAACAAGATAAGTTTCCATAGGCGGGGAAATCATTAATTGTCCACATTAATGCAGCTCTGAGTGTAAAGTATTCTCCATTATGTGCATCATACACTCCTCTAATCCCAACCCACAAAGATTTTAAATCATCAATCAAAGGCTCCAAGTAGGCGTCTATATCATTTCCGGGTTGTTTAGGACCGGAAATCAATAAGGTTAACATCATGAACTTTCGTTTCATGCACAGCCATGGAGGAGATTATATGTAACTAAGATAACCGGCCAACAACTATATCTGCTACTTAGAGAACTGTGGGGATTGAATCCATCAGATGAAAGAGCCAATCTCAAGTTTCTCGGCTCATTACCAAACTCAGGCCATTTATCATCAAGAAGTTTCCAAGGCGGGGAATCCGCCGGATGAGACAGCTGACCGTCAATTGATTTTCTAGCAGCATGCCAAGTCAAACTCTTAGCTGTCTCATGTGATTGAAACATCCTTTTAAACCTTGGAATTGGAGGAAAATACCACACCACCTTCGCTGGCACACCCTCTTTCAAGATTGAATCTTTGCCTTGCTTCCACCTTGAGATACCACAAGTAGGACAATTAGTTGAATCCTCATACTCCTTCCTATACAAGATGCAATCATTGGGGCATGCGTGCATTTTCTCATAACTCAGCCCCAATGCACACAAAGTCTTTTTAGCCTCATACATAGAGGTTGGTATTTTATTTCCTTCTGGAAGCAAATCGCCTTGAAGTATCAATAATTCTGTAAAACAGACATCACTCATCCCATTTTTTGCCTTCAAATTATACAACTTCACTAATGCCGATAACTTCGTGTACTTTCTACAACCAGGGTACACTGGTTGATCTCCATCCCCAATCACATTGGCAAACTCATAAGGATCGGAACCAAAATCACCAAAATCACCAAAATCATTATCATCCATATCAATTTCTTGAGACACAAAACTGTACCTACTATGGCCATCATCTTCTTCAACATTTCTACTAGCATTAGTAGTTGCTTCCCAAGGTTCTCCGTGAAATGTCCAATTCTTATAGCTTTGGTCAATTCCATTAAAGTATAAGTGATCCCTTATAATTCAAACCCCAAACAACTTCAAATTAACACATTTAACACATGGACAACGGATATGTGTTGTAGTTAGAAGATTTTCTACAGGAAAGTTCAAAAATGCTTCCACCCCAAATTCATATGCCTTAGATCTTCTATCCGAGTGCATCCATGACTTATCCATCTCCGACACTATAACCTATTATCTATAATAAAGTGAAAATACAGGCAATGACCATCACTATAGCAGATTATACAAAGATTTAATAGTAAGTAATACACAACAGAGACGACGGGTTTTAAACAAAAACAGGCGTATTTGGCATATATAGACGACGGATTTTCAACAGACGTCGTCTATTATAAGTAATACAAACGACGGTTTATGAAAAAACCGTCGTGTATAAGTAATACAACGACGGTAGTTTAAAAAAACCGTCGTGTGATCTTCGTCGTAAGCCTTAAAATTCGTAGTGTCTCAGTTTATATTCAAGAACACAAAACCCATTAAGAACACAACATATATATGAAACCAAGCAAGAAACCAACATATACATGAAACCAAGCAAGAAACCAACATATAAATGAAACCAAGCAAGAAACCAACATATACATGAAACCAAGCATGAAAACAATAAATCCATTCCCAATTTAACATAACATAGGGTGATTAAAAGATCCGACAAAATTAAATCCATTCCAAATTCAACATAACAGATAATGTAATCCATGAACCCATTAAACAGAAAATCCATGAAACCATACGTATAAGCACATTATTAACTGATCGCAAAGCATACAACCTAATATCATTCAATGAATTTACAAGGGGAAGTTAGGGTTTGTACTTACAGGTTGGACGAGCTCACAGATTCGACGGAGCCTGGAGAGTGCAACTTTTAATTAAAGCAGAAGTGAGAGAGCGAAATGTTATGTCGCGCGAAATCTGAAAATTTTAGTTTTCAGGGTTCGAAGTATAAGAATAAGAGCCAAATCTAAAAAATTTAGGTCGGGCGAAAATTTTTATAGCGCGCGCGTTTTTAAACGTCGAAAGAAAAACCAAGGCGAAAGTTCTACAAGGACCGGCGTAAATTTAATATTCCACGACGGAAACTTCATTTTTCGGATTAAGAACGTAAGGCCGTTCATTTTGAAGCTTCATTTTTTGGATTAATTTTAAATTTATTTTGAATATTTTTATATAACGACGACTGAAAAACCACGTCGGGGTTAAGAAATTAAAGACGTTGTAAATTATATAAACCGACTTACATACTAAAATGACGTCGTTTAAAGCCCAAACCATGTCGTATATTTTACTTCACGACGTAAAATACGTATTCCCCGACCCAACCATCGTCGTTAAAAATTAATACCCTAAACCCACAAAACTAAATTATACAATTTAAAAAATTAAGTTTATAAAAGGTTTTATGGTTTTACAGCCTAACATATACCCTAGACTACCCAAAAATTTTACTTTAAAAATAAACCCCAATAAATAACAACCCTAATCTCTAAACCCTAAACTCTAAACCCTAAACCATAAAACTAGAAGTGTTTTTATGACTCATCAAAACAATTTGGTTTTGGATGGTCATTTTAAATTTTTGTTATTCAAAATGATTTTTTTCAAGGTTTATGTGGAAGAAAATATATCAATGACTTCATAGGAGTTGACTTTTCATTTTTCTGATTTATTTTTAATTTATTTTGAATATTTTGATATAAAAATAATAAAATATTCTTAGCACAACAACAAACCACGTCGGTGTTAATAAATTGAAGGCGTTGTAAATTATAATAGACGACTAACATATTAAAATGATGTCGTTTAAAGTAGAAACCATGTCGGTATTCTAATGAACGACGTAAAATATGTATTCCACGACCCAAACACCGTCGTTAAAAATTAATATCCTAAACCCTTAAAACTAAATTATAAAATTTAAAAAAATTAAGTTTATAAAAGGTTTTATGGTTTTAAAGTCTAACATATACCCTAGACTACCCAAAAATTTTACTTTAAAAATAAACCCCAATAAATAACAACCCTAATCTCTAAACCCTAGAATCTAAACCCTAAACCATAAAACTAGAAGTGTTTTTATGACTCATCAAAACAATTTGGTTTTGGATGGTCATTTTAAATTTTTGTTATTCAAAATGAATTTTGTCAAGGTTTATGTGGAAGAAAATATATCAATGACTTCATAGGAGTTGACTTTTCATTTTTCTGATTTATTTTAAATTTATTTTGAATATTTTGATATAAAAATAATAAAATATTCTTATCACAACAACAAACCACGTCGGTGTTAATAAATTGTAGGCGTTGTAAATTGCAATAGACAACTAAGTCGTTAAAATGACGTCGTTAAAATGAGAAACCATGGCGGCTATTTAACTATACGACGTAAAATATATATTCCACGACTTAACTGCTGTCGTTACAAAGTAATACCCTGAACCCTTAAGAAATTGAAGATGTTGTAAACCATAATCGACTCAATTGTTCAAAGAACGTCGTCTAACTATCCTTTTACGTCGTATTTGTTTAAAACGAAACAACAAAATACGATGGTTTTTGACTTTATTAGGTCGTTGGAAAAGTATTACACGTCGGTTACGCAATTTGTATGTTTTTTTTTTTTAATTTAAGAAAACCTCAACAAATTTTTACATTAAATATTATAGATAAAATTTGTACATTATACATAAATATCAAGTGTTCAACAATTGCCCTATTTAATAAATTGGAAAACAGTCTCTTCCCATTCATTCCGGACTTCATCAATGGCTTCTTGGGGGTATGAAGCTTCCTGGTTTCCCTTGGCATACTGCATAAACAATGACTATTAGGGTTTATAAATAAAAAGAAATTCAATCACAGACGACGATATTTTTCATAACCGGCGTAGTATATATATTCAACGACGGTAATTTTACATGACCGTCGTTGATAATACAAAAAACGACGTGAAATGTATGAAGGTAATTTCTTCTTACCTTATTCTCAAACGCCAAGGAAGGATCCATGATGATGTCCCTCATGAAGCGCATCACATAATACCCGCATTCGACACTACTGGGTTGCTTTGGTGTGCCTGAGAGAGTTTTTCAAATTACAGCTTTACGTCCTGCTCGGCCTATGTGAGAATTATATATTTTTATAGCACTATTCACGATGTTTTTCGCCTCTTCATCGACCACACGATGACCTGGCAGAGGATCCAAAAAATAGGCGGTCTCCTTCTTTGCTCTTACAATCAGCAAGATCCAATGACGGCTGCACAAAATTAATATAAACACGACGGTTATTTACAAAAACGACGTATTATAATATTTCACACGACGAAATAAATAATAAAACGACGACATTATATATTTATCGCGACGATAAATAAATACCGACGTGGTTAGTAGTTTCAAACGACTTAATAAAATAAAATACCGACGTGGTTAGTTTATAAGCTGTCATTTATTGAAAATCTTAAAAACAAAATCCTAAGGAGACTAACCCTGGATTGTAAGGCATCATGAAAATCTGTTCCCCGTCTGTCTTCTGAAGTCGAGCTGCTACCAGTCGTGATCTCTCAGCTACTGTACCAGAGTTGGCACTAACTGTAGCAGGGTCGATGAAGCCAACCATGCTGCACATTTTTGCTTGTTTCAAAACATCATGTAAGTGCCTAAATACATAAAATAATATAAACAAGTCAGCACAAAAAAACACACGGCGGTTATGTATACAAAACGACGTATTATAATATTTCACACGACGTACTGAAATAGATGAGGACGTTATAATATATTTATCACGACGGTACGTTATAATATAATATTTCACACGGCGTGGTTAGTTAGTTAAGACGACGAAATATATAAACCAACGACGTATTATTTTAGAATTACGAACCTCATATATACAGCCACCACAGTAGCTCCAATTTCTTCCATGCCTGCAAATTGTGTAATATCTTCAGGCAGGAGGAAGGTATCGCGATCACTCCCAAACACCTCCTTATCAATTTTAAATTCCAAGATCTTATCCTCAGGCAGGATTGTCGTTTCCACATAACGACAAAGGCTTTTCAAAGAAGATGGCGCCTCCATATTTGAATAATCACCAACTTCAATAACCTGTTAAAAGAAATAAAAAAAATGACGTGGTAATTAAATAAATACGACGGTGTAAGGAATTCAACGTCGTCTGAAAAGTATTTAAACGACGGTGAAAAAATATCGGCGTCGTGGTAAATATTTTATTACGTCGTAAAAATATCGACGGTGTAATAAATAGTTTATTACGACGGTGAAAATCAATTAAACGTCGTGGTAAATATTTTATTACGTCGTAAAATAATTCCGCCGTCTAATTTGTAAACAACGACGGATTAAAGAAAAATATCGTCGTCTGAAATTTTGAAAAAAAAATATAAAAGGCAAAGTTATGTGAACATACCTTGTCGTCATGCTTTTCTTCATCTTCTTTCTCCTTTTCTTCTTCCTTCTCTTCTTCTCTTTTTTCTTCTTTCTTCTCTTCTTCTCTTTTTTCTTCTTTCTTCTCTTCATCCTTGGCAGTATCATCCTCAACATGGAGGGATCTCACATCACCTCCAGAGCAGCTAGCTTTGTCAGGCGACATTGGATTTTTGGGGCTTTGGCTAATTCTTTGTTTAAGAATATTTGGATCAAAATTGGGAATTAATTGGGAAAGCTGACTCAGGAAATGCTCCCTCTCGGCCTCCACCAATTGTTTTGTTCTAGCCTCCATCCTTAAGGCCTCTTCCCTTGCCTTAGCCTCCATCTTTTTAGTCTCTTCTTGAAGGAGAACTCTTAAACTCTCCTTCAAGCGGTCGTCAAAGCTAACCCTCTGTGGTTTGGGTAAATTGAAATACTGCCTTGGGGAAATCCCAGCACCTACTCCTCTCAATCTGCCAGGATGCTCGGGGCCCAAAGCCATGGTCAGCACATCCTTGCTGCCATCTACTCGGACTTTGCCTTCCGAGACTTGTTTCTGCAAATCATCCTAAAAAAAACACACGACGGTTAATTATATACAAACGACGTATTATATAATTTCACACGACGCAAAAACATATAAACCGACGTTATTATAACTTATCACGACGGTAGTTATACCACCGGCGTCTTATGCTATAATTACAGAAAACATAGTGATTCCTATGTAGACCTTTAACGACGTTATTTACAAATTATCGACGTGGTAATACAATTCACACGACGCTAAAATGAACCACCGACGTCTTATGCTATAATTAAAGAAAACAGAGCAGTTTTTCCTATTTAGACCTTTAACGACGTTATTTAAAAAGTGTCGGCGTGGTAATACTATTCACACGACGCTAAAATGAACCACCGACGTCTATAATTAAAGAAAACAGAGTAGTGATTCCTAATTAGACCTTTAACGGCGTGTTTTAAAAGTTCGACGTGGTAATATCATTCACACGACGAAAAAAAATAACATCAGACGTTAAAAGAATTTTTCACAGTTTAATAAAAATTTAAAACAGAGTGAGCAGGCTTACAATTAATTTTGCTTTTTCTGCCACCTTTGGATCGGGGATGTTACCATGTTTGTCCTGTCTAGCTCTCTTCCATAAGGTAGATCGATCAATTTCTACCCCAGGCATGGTTTCCTCCAATTCATCCTCCAATCCAGCATATCCTTTTTGAGACAATCGATGATTGTACTCGAGTTTCTCCCTAATCTGTGCATGTTGAGAATGCACAGACTCAAAATCTTGGGAAAGCCTTGAAGCTACAAAGGCATCCCACTGTGCTTTCTCTATGAATTTATAAGTTTCGGGGGGATGGCTTAATTTCTCCTTGTCATTGGTGTATGGAAGGATATAATGCCTAGTTAGTGTAGACTTGAAATCCTTCCATTTCTTGGCAGCTGAAGCTAAAACAGATTTCTTGCCCCCTTGACCTACGACAAAAGCCATGTCAACTGCCTCCCATATCTGCTCCTTAACATCCTTGGGGATTTGGGACCATTTCTTGTCCACAAGGGGAACTCTGGAGCGAGCCAAGACACCAATGTCCGACTGCATTTCAATATGTGCTTGGCCAATACCTTTCCCCATTTTATTGTACTCAACAATTGGCCTCACTTTCTGAAGCTTTCTCTTCACAACACGAGGCATTGTGCTCATACCTCGACCAGTCTTTGAATCATCAGAGATTGTTGTCTGGCTTTCTGTCTCAGCAGATGATGAAGCAAACTTCATCTTCTTCGAAGACTTCATCTCCTTCGAAGACTTGTCTTGAGGAGCTACAATTCCAAGCTTCTTGGAGCCAGAATCTTTAGTTTGTTGTTGAGAAACCATTTTAACTGACAAAACTGCAAGTGAAAATATTTCAGGAAAAGATTAAGAACACAAACGACGGTTATTAATAAAATACGACGTATGATATGATTTTTAACGACGCAATGAAATAATCTCAGACGTAATAAATGTTTAAAACCATTATTTATATAACGTCGTGGTATTTATGTTCACACGACGTAAATAGTAATACACCGTCGTGGTATTAACATTCACACGACGTAAAACAATAGATATACCGTCGTCTATATTAGATACCAACCCTAATTTCAATAGTAATACACCGTCGTGGTAAAAACATTATTAATATAACGTCGTGGTATTGATTTCATACGACGTAAATAGTAATAAACCGTCGTGGTATTAACATTCACACGACGTAAAACAATAAGACAGACTGTCGTTTTTTTAGATACCAACACTAGTTTCTTTTTCTTTATATTTTATCAAATAAGGGAAAAACAAAAACCATTGTTCAGAGAAATCAAACCTGCAATTAAACAAGCAAATAAAAAAAGACTTTATTTTAAAAACAACTTTGTCAATTTTCAGACGACGGTAGAACGACTGACGAACCGTCGTGGTCTACATATTTAACCACGTAAATAAGAACTACCGTCGTCTTATTTAGTTGAGGTAGTTGTCTTCAAAGTTGGAAACTTTCCCTCTTTGTCTTTATATTTTATCAAACTTGGAAAGAAGTAAAATGATTTTGGCCAGAAAAAAAGGTAAAAAGATTTTTCAAACAAAAAACGTATGAGCATGCAAAACAGTAACCAAAATAGTGAAAATGAAAGCTTACCTTTTGCGTGCGATGAAAGCAAGAGGAAAAAGATCGATCTTTTGCGTTCAGAGACGACGAAGAAGACGAGAGGAAGACGATGAGATACTCTGACGGTGCTCTGACAGGAAAAAAGACGAAAAGTTTTCTCTTGTAGATTGAAATTTTTAATCGGGTTTGGAAACTGTGCATGTGTAAGTCGAAAAGTTGCTAATATATAAAGCGATTTCAAAAAAATAATACGGCGGTTACATATAACTACGTCGTTTTTAACTAAAACGACGCAATTTTTGTTTTGCGACGCAATTTAACTAAAGCGACGCAATTCAACATATGAACGATGGTGAATTGGGAAGGATATGCGACTATCTCAAGCCAAAGGTGTTCGAGGAGAATGCCAAGGTTGTTGAAGTGGGAAAGCCACTTAACGCGATGCTCTATATTATAGCAGGCTCTATGCAGGCGCCAATTACGGATGCTGGAGAAGCAGCTCCATCAACCTCATTCCATACTCTTAAGAAAGGTATGTTTTTATTTTTATTTTTATTTTTTGCCAAACGGTAGTCTGCATTTCATTCATTTGAAACTCTTGAGAAAGGTATGTTTGTTGGAGAACAACTTCTGGATTGGGCAATGAAAACCAAAGCTTTTGATGACCAACCTGCTTCGTTCAAAACCATCCGATGTACCACAAAAGTAGAAGCCTTTGCTCTCACAGCTGATGACATGAAAACTTTAGTGCTCTCCGGAGGCATCTTCCCGATGAAGTCAAAAGGTGAAGTTTAGACAATCCTTACCTTTTGAAACTTGAAATATTTGGCACTTTTTTTTTTTTTTTTCTTTGTTTGATCATGTAGTTGGCACTAATTTGAAACAGCTGGCATTCTCAAAATTGCTACTGACCTGAAGATACGTGAGAAACTAGAGGCGATATTTTTGTGGATGGCAATAAATGGCATTTCTGATGATGTGGTGATAGATATTATGCATGGTTTTAGTAAAAAAAAAAAAAAGGAAAGAAAACATAGATGTTGAAGTGGATGTGAATTATATCTTCTCTGTTTTTGACGAATGTGGGAGAAGCATTATGCGGCGCCATTTCTGCATGGAGACGCTGAAAAAAGTAGGTTCCTTTTACTCTCTCTCTCTCTCTCTCTCTCTCTCTCTCTCTGTTTTGTCGGAAGCATGTTCATGAATCTCTATATAGAAATTATTAGTCATATAAAAATAGATCCTTGCAACTTTGAAAGCTCTATTTAATAACTCACTTACATTATAACTTCTAATTAAAAGCTGTCTACGCGTTTGATTTATTTACAAATGAAGCCACGAAATCTTTCCTTTAATTTCCATTTTTTAACAACATGTTTTCTGCATTCGGATGTTTGCTGTGAGGGTTTATATAATATCTCTCTCCCTATCATTCCTTTACACAAAGGAAAAACGTATATATTGTCATATACAAGAAGTCTCTAGAATTAGAACAAAAGAATACAAGGTTCGCAACTTGATTTGTGAAATTTTGAAATCTTTTAAAGTGTTAGATTTACAATGTAATGGATATAGCCGATAGAATCTGGGCCAGTCATCAACAAAAATCACGTAGTATTTGTGACCACAATGAGAAACATGAGGAGTGGGACCCCATAGATACGAATGTATTAATTGAAAAGGGAAATGGAAATTACATGAAGATTGATAAAATGGCAAAAAGGTACATTGAACATAAAGTTGATTGATAGATAGTATTTGATGGACCTAGTTGTTTGTGCCAAAGAGAGGTTGTGGCAATGTCGTTGAAGCAAAACAGTAGTGAATTGCTTTTGGACAGATGAATGGGTTAGAGACTGCCTTCAGTAGCGCCTTGAAATAGGATTTTCCCTGCAGTATTATCCTTGATGATACCTGAGAAAGGAGTGCAAGTTAGATAACAATTGTTGTCACTGGAAAATTTGTGAACTGCGAGTAGGTTGTGTGTGGCTTGTGGAGTGTGCGAAGAATTTGATTTAAATGAAAATATGAGTGATAAGAGTACAGTGTTAGCAACATGAACTTTGTTAGATCCAGTGTATTCAGGACGCAGAGAAAATTTGCGCAAGCCATTTGTAAGGTTATTAGTGGCTCAAGAATAAGCATTCCAAGTTGTTGTGGATGAAGATGAGGGTGTGGTGGAAGTGTATAAGGCAGAGGGTCAAGTGGGAGCTGAGGGGAGGGGGTGAAGATGGGACGGTTGGGAGAAAAGGGTTGTAGAAGCAAGATGAAGGTCTAGGGTTTCAAGAGGAACATAAAGATTATTGGTAGATAAGATTTGATGGAGGACGTGAGTTGAAGGATGACCTTGCCATTTGTGCCAAAGAGAGGTTGTGGCAAGGGCATTGAAGTGAAAAAAAGGTGGCTTGCGTTTGAATAGATGAATGGGTTAGTGATTGCCTTCAATAACGCCTTGAAAAAGGATATTTCCCCTACTATGACCCTTGATGATACATGAGAAATGAGTGCAAGTTAGATAAAAATTGTCATTTGTCATTGGAAAATTTGTGAACTGAGAGCAAGTTGTGTGTTGTCGAGTGTGAAGAATTTTTTTTAAGTTAAAAGATAAGTGAGAAGAGTATAATGTTGATTCACCATTGGCAACAATAATTTGTCAGGTCTAGTGTATTAAGAGAAAAGTTGCCCATGTCATTTGTAAGGTGATTAGTGGCCCAAGAATCAGCATACCAAGTTGTTGTGGATGAAGATGAGGGTGTGGTGGAAGTATATGTGGTAGAGGGGTAAGTAGGAGCTTAGGGGGAGGGAGTGAAGAGTTTGGGTTGTAAAGTGTGATCCTGTTAAGAGCTATTGAGACAGTTTCTGCAAAGGAGAGCACCATGGCCTGGCTTTTTACAGATTTGGCCAATTGGACGAGAGTTGGAAAAAGTGTTTGGCTGGAAGAAGTGACTGTTGGGAGATAGAGTTTGAAGAAGTGAGAAGTTAAAAGGGGCATGGTTTGGTTGTTTGTGAGAAAGGAGAGAGCTTGGTTAGGATTTGGAGAGGGAGA